>NC_084913.1:5218313-5242170 GCF_949316345.1 Pungitius pungitius
CTCAATGCACCTTGCATTGGAAGAATATGATCGGTAAAAACGCCGTGGACAAGAAGAAGAAGAAGAAGAAAAAAGAAAAGAAAAAAGCACAAGCGGGCTTCATGTTATTCGGAGTGTAAGCGCGGTGTGAAATTTAAAACGCGGATTTACGAACAGACAATGGCACCTTTTAATGCTTCACTGGGTCGCTCCGCCTGTAGGAGATTGGGGCTGAGCAATCTTTGTCGTGTGATATGCACTTCAAAAATTACCCCAAACTCGGCCAAAATGGGGCTTTTTTTTGGTTTGTTTGTTACTCGGCCGCGTTTATGTCTTAAAGACGGATTTATATCTCTTCGTAATCCTGTTTTGACAAGTGCTCGGTCGTTAACAGGTTATTTCCCCTCTTTTTACACGGCAGCACTCGGTTTGCCTCGCACGTTTGGATTGATTTAAATAAAAATAAAAATGTAATTCTGAAATGTCCCTGGGAACTTTACAACATAACATTTTGACAGTGTTTCTCCCGTTTCTTGCCGCAGTGCACGGTCTGTCCGCCAGCTCTCAGGACTCGGCCAAGTCCCCGGAGCCGTCCGCGGACGACGAGTCGCCGGACAACGACAAGGAAACTTCCAGCAGCGGCGGCAGCGACTCCGGCAAGAAGCGGAAAAGGAGGGTGTTGTTTTCCAAGGCGCAGACCTACGAGCTGGAGCGTCGCTTCCGGCAGCAGAGGTACCTGTCCGCCCCGGAGAGGGAGCACCTGGCCAGCCTGATCCGCCTCACCCCGACCCAAGTGAAGATCTGGTTCCAGAACCACCGGTATAAGATGAAGAGAGCCCGTGCCGAGAAAGGTATGGAAGTGACCCATCTCCCTTCTCCCAGGCGGGTGGCCGTGCCCGTCTTAGTCAGGGATGGAAAGCCTTGTCACACTCTTAAAGCTCAGGACTTGGCGGCCACTTTTCAGGCCGGGATCCCCTTCTCGGCTTATAGTGCCCAGTCACTCCAACACATGCAGTATAACGCGCAGTACAGCGCCGCGGGCGCGCCACAGTTCCCAGCACATCACTTGGTGCAAACGCAACAGTGGACTTGGTGAGAGAAATTATAGAGACTTGGCTTGGAGGCACGATAGGGAGTTTCACCACAAAGCAAAGAGAAAGGAAAAAAAAACGAAAAAAAAACCCCACAAAAAAACAAAAAGACTTTTCATTTTTGCAGCTTGACTCATATATATACTACCATTTTTATTCGGGGCTCATGTGTGCGCCGTGTTTACATGTTTTCGTTAAGAGAACTGGGTCCGAATCTCTCCCTTATAGATTTTATTAAGAATGTCAATGCTCTTCTTGTGAATTTTTTGTAAAGTATGTTGTGTGTTGGTTGTAGAGATGTTTTCCTCTCCCCCCCCCTCCCCCCATTGTCCCTTCGTGTTATTATCAGCACGTACGAACCACTTTATAATTATAGAAATTTTAATTTCTTGCTTCTTTTATGGACCGAAAAAATATTTATGGCCATGAATAAACACTGGCAACTTTGCAGCTTTTTTCCTTTTGTTTTTATTCCTTGTAAATATTTTGTGGCGAAATGTTTGGCGAGCTCGAGAGCTTCCGGGAGAGATCAGCCCCTCTACATATATTTTAGGCAACACATTTTTAAAAACAACAAGGGATTGTTTTTTTTTTTTTTGCCAAAACGTTTTGAGTGATTATGACGGATAAATATCGGTGTATCCGCGCGCAGATGGCTAAATGTCCCCACCCCTTTTTTTACAAGGACTTTAAAATAAAATGCTGTGTTTCTCAAATGAGGTTTTGGTTCATAGAAATGTCCTAATCGATGTGATCATCTCTGAAAAGAAAATCGCCACAGACATAACAATGGAAGTCGAGGTGCTAAAACGCTATATTGTGGCGCAGAAAGACGCTTGGCTTTAGGAATAAATCTCCAGCGCACTTCAGTCCCTTCCTTTTAGACAGATCTAATCCAGAGAATATTTTTGTTTTTTCAGAATCCGGACACCTCACTAATAAAGAGCCTAAAGTCACTTGTGGAATGGGACTGAAATCCACTCACTTAATATAAGAGGGCTTGTCCACATAAGAAGCTTTTGAGTCAAAAGCTCTCCTTTTTGTCAGCGTCCACAACCACTCCCGGCCTTGGGTGTAAAGTGGTGGACGCTGTGTGGGAAGGAGGTGTGTGTGTGTGTGTGCGTGTGTGTGTGTGTGTGTGGGGGGGGGGGGAATCGTTTTAATGCAATAAATGTTGTGTTATCTTGTGAAGCGCTAAACGGCAAATAGAGCAGGAATAATCAATGAGTCAACCAGTCTTCTTTGTTTATGCGCGGCCGATGGTCAACTAAAACACGCACGGCTCAGAGGGGCTCCAAGCCTTCTAATAAAAGTCCCCATTCACATGATCTCAGACCGGGGGGGGGGGGGGGGCAGCAGCGATGCCGCGTTGCTCTGTTGGCCACCGAACTCTTTAAGGTTGGAACCAAAAAACGAGCACAAATGGCTCCCCCGGTGATCCGCGTAGCGCGCTGCGGATTATCAGGCAGTCGATATCTTGGGTAAATATGATAACCTGCCAGAGAAATCAATGCATCGTGTTTGTCCCGGGACCAAAAAGAGAGGAAGAAAAAACACCCACCCTCAACAGATGTTAGAGTCGCCCCTATCGTCGCTGAACAAACAGACAAATTGGTCAGATTTGCTAATTATTTACAGAATTGGGTCTCAAGGGGCTACTGCTTTTGTGGGCGACACAGACTCAATTTGTCGCCGACAGGAGGGTTTTGTGTTTCACCACTGGTTGAGCCTGCGGGTCAAATAAATCAGCAGTTTGCTTAGTAGTTTGTTTCGTTCCTGGTGCATTTTTTTTAGGGGATGTGGTGGGGGGGGGCATAAAATACGCGCAGTTGCCTCGAGCGCTTTTACGCCCTAGTTTTTTTTGTTTGTTTGTTGGAGAAATGAGCGGCGAGGCGGGCATCGTGGAGCGAATTCTGCAAAAAGGCAAGGTGGGAAAAGGATTATCGGTTATTTCATTATGGGGGAACTTTAGCTTAACACGGGTGGGGGGGGGGGGGACTCGACTCAAACCCGACATTTAAAACACCTCCTCGCCCTCACTCCTGCCGAGGGGCCAGTTTTCGTCACTCTATCATTGCACAATACAGTACACGACACAACAACCGAGACAAAAGCCTGGGCCTGGTTCTGCAGGATGTCGGAGGCGTGCACGTCAACCAGCAGGAGCAGCAGCAGCAGTGGGGCTGCTGCAGGCTGGGGCAGATAGAGAGACTTCCTTGGTGCTGTTCAGAGTCAGGGAGATGCATCCTTTGGGCTTTTTGTCCTGCCAATCACATGGTGCCATTGTGATCTTTGCTGCACACGTCGTATCCCATATGGGCAGCTGGGCTCGGGCAAGGAGAAAAGGGGGTCTCTCACAAACCCCAAATTGTCTGAAGCGTTCAAATAAAGCATTGTTGTCTCTCAAAGAAAAACGAATTAAAAATTCGTGCTATATCTATTCTGGTAAAAAAAGGAAAAAGAGAAGAAGCCCCATTCACAGATAACAGGGAGTCCTTCTTCCTTGATAGAGCTATGCCAACAACAGGCTTCTCATTTCTCCTTCCCCTCTCTCCCCCGTCCTCCAGAGTGAAAGGCTGCTTATTGTCTGTCCGAAAAAGTCGCTCCTGTCAGCGAAAGAAAACCCTATTTTGATACCAAACAGGGTTCTTCCTTATTTTATATAAGTCCCGGTATGCGTTGGCCTGCTTCTAAAATAGACTCATGGAAATATATTTCACACAATGTGAGAGGTCACTTTTTTTTCTCGCTTAAAATGTAAAACTGAACCGCTAAGGACGTTAGACTCCAAATGAGGGCCGGATCTACCTGGGTTTTACTCTAGGATATATGAATATAAGACATAAAACAATGGTAGAATTTTTTTAACGCTCAGATCGATGTAAGAAGAAGTAAATGCCAAAACTTCTTTTCGAATTATTTTTTATTGCGGACCTGGTATTCTGGAAGTGCTGCTGCAAGGATGCAAAGGTTTTTCCATGGGAACACAAAACATCGGCAGGTGTGTGAGAGGACGAATGCACCAGGATGTTCTGCCGTTGCAAGGACTCTAAATGAAAGAAAATAGCTCCTGTGTATATCAGCATATTTTATTGTGAATTTCTATTTTAAGAAATTGTATTTTATTGTATTATGCATAACATCTATTTTAGAAATCCACTAAAGCATTGTGGCAAAAAAAAGTACAGTAGATTTAAACACATTAGTTCATTTAAAAAAGGAATATGTTGTTGCATCCAACCACGCGGTGTGTTTTACCCCAAAACCAAAAGATGATAATAAAAACGAAAAAAAATCCGCATTTTTACGGTGAACAATATTCGCTTTGCAGCCGTGTTTTGTCATTAACGCACCAGAAAATTACACCGCCCTTTCCTCGAGCCCGCCAATAGGGTCAGATTTATCGGAAATTGCTTTTGGCTGCTTGAAGGGATAAAGCAGGCGACGGTAAAACAAGCATCTTGGCGCGCGGCATAGTTCAACCTGCGTGGATAACACTATTATATACCTTGGAATACAATACTTGAGGAAATGTGCACTCGGGACACCGTGGATCTTCGTCATCCTGCCCATTTGAACCTCGACATGAATCACTTTTTTTTTTTCTATCGTGCACATCGCCAAATAAACGAGGATTTCAAAGCTGTAATAAGCGGCGCTTTTCATTTAAAGGAAGCTATCTGGGTTTTATTGCCTTAAAGGAGATTCAGATTAGATTCGCCGCGGTGCCGATATTAAAGCGAGAGGGAGTGACGGAGGGGGTCGGGCGGGGGAGAGGGGGGGGGGAGGAGGAGGAGGAGGAGGCGCTGTGCCAAGCTGCCACTAGATGGAAGCAGAGGTCTTTGGTTCAGCGGCATGCAGCGTTTGACCTGGAACCGTCTGACGGACTCTGCTGCACAACACTACGCTTTTTTCCCCTTCTTTTTTTTTAACGAAGAGACGTCCCAGCAAACCTGACTGGTGCTAACGGCATGGTTGCGGTTTCATAACATTTGTATTGATTTTTAAGAGAATTACCGGTTCGCTCATACACGATTCAAACGGTCCACAGACAGTGAGCACACATTCAATGTCAAAGATAGAGAGAGAGAGAGAGAGAGAGAGAGAGACTGGGTTTACACCACAGTGTGGCGCAATAGGATAAGGGGAACAATTGGACAAATGTTTTGCAGATGAATGCACTTCACTGAAAGTGAACAATAGAGCAGAAGTGAGGTTTCCCAAAGGAGGTCTCAGCTCTAACAGGTTCCTTCACAACAAAGAAGACCTTGACTCTAATATACACACTACCATGGAGAAAAAATGCATTCTCTTCATAACTTTTTTAAAAACATTTAGAAGGGATTGTATCAGAAAAATATGAAGTCAACTGGTAACAAGAAACAGAAAATCTGTGGCTTTCTTCTTCAACCTTGAATCCACTCCCTAACATTTACATTCCTATCACGTCCTGCACGTTAGGTCGACTTACTTCCTGCAAAGTGCCTCAGCGACCATCATCACCTCATGCGGAGAAGAAGTTTATGCAAAGCACTGCAAAATGGGTCGGATGACAAAATAAAAGGCTCCCATCTTCATGCACCTGCTCAGTTCAGCATCAGTGAGCTTGCACCTGTAGGGGGCCTCATCGGGTTATAAAGAGGCACCAGCAGGGGGTGGAGGGATGTTAGATATGATTGAAGAGGAATGAAAAGGGAAGAAAATAAATATTATATCTGCAAGAGTTTTGGTCACTTTGATGAGGCTGGTGGTGTGGAGGAAAAAAATATATACACAAAGGAGCAAACAGCTCGCGACTAATCTGCACATTAAAACTACACCCAGTTATTCATATTTCTAAATCCGTTCTAGGAATTCTCCAGATGAATGCTTGGTTGTTCGTGGGAACGCCGAGATGGACATCTCGGCATTCCCATTGAGACATCTCCACGAGTTGAGGAGTTATTAAGAGCGCACGGGTGAACCGGAGAGGACCGGGGTTTCTGCCCGAGGAGAAGCCGGTGAGCCGAGAGCCGCTTTCTGCGGGATCAACACGCAGGACGCGGGAGGAGAAGACTCTGCAGCTTGGTGGCAGTTTTCTTTGGAGCTTAAGAGATGAAGAGGAACGTCGTGCCCGCGCGACGACCCCGACTTCCGTCGTTATTGTGTTCGCCTTTAGCATGAATTAAAAAAAAAAAAACGAGATTCTCTGATGGACAAATTGCAATGCCTGCAACATGTCATTCGATTTATATTATCTGTATTGCATTTTTTTTTAAATGTATTCAGTGTCTTATTACAATTCCTAATTGTTGAGTTCATGGAATAATTAACCTCCAATTTGTGCCTTTGTCAGTCAGGTTCCTGCACAAAAGATTCTCATAGATGTTCATTTGGCACTAGTGGTTTAAATTAGACATGGACAATACAAAAAATGTAGTGGGAAGGGAAGAATTTACTGATAAACGTTTGATAACACAAGTATTGTGTTATATACCTCATATACCTCATATTTAACAAAGATTATTTGTTTATTTGCACATATCCAGCAAATATCAGTGTTAATTAATTTGCTCTTCTGCTACTCAATCTGAGGTGGAATCCTTTTTCTAAAGCATTGTTTTTTTCACCTAAAGTGGAAATGCAGCAGGGAGACAAATCCAGAACCCATCTCCTGAAGTTTTAATTAAAGGTCTTTTTTTTTTTACAAACTTCAAGTGTAAGTAGATTGGAAGGGAAGTGGAAGGTCCTATCGGACTGAAAGCCAAGGTGAAGCTGAGGTAACAAGCTCCATAGTGACATTTTGTTGAATAATACGATTCTATTAGTAAAAATCAACAGTCATTGAAAGTCTCTCCCACGTAAATCAACATGTCTATTCTCGCTTCTTGGGGCAAGACGGAACCGACAACCCGTCATCAGTGATTAGCTTGGGGGGGGGGGGGGGGGAGGGGGGAGACGCTGATAGTGCAGTTCTTAAATTTGGCCAATTGCAAGTCTGAGTTTCAAGCACTGCAGGTGATCAGCAGCCGGCTCAGAGCCGTCGTCTCTGTGAGGAAAGCACTGAGTGTCAAGGTTCTTGACTTTGCTGAATGTCAAGATTAGGAAAACAGCCGAGTCGGCAGAGTACACACCGGGAGACGGCCTCCACCTGATCAGCCAGAGTGCTCGGACAGGGAGGGCTGCTTCTATTTTTGTTTTTCTTTCTCTCTTTCCAGGTACCCGTCTGCCATGTTTCACCGCTACAGCCATGTCAATTATACACAATGGTAGATGAAATAAAGGAATGCAAAAAATCACACCGGCTTCTTATTTTGGTCTTTTTGTTGTGTGTGTGTGTGGGGGGGGGTTGTAAAAGGTATAGAAGGGTCACAATTAACATGCAAGCAATCAGGATGAATGTACAGCAACAGGAAACCACTCTGATGGCTTCATTGTACAACTAAGTCTCAGCAGCATTCAATTGACATCATTCACTAATATCCTAACAGCGAATACTCCATCTATCTCGATGGGAGTCAATGACAAAGCAATGTGACAGGCAGTGTTACAAAAAAAAGAGGTTGTTGAGAGCTATTAACAACTAAATGTGTCTCAAGCAGGACCGTTTCACTCAGCGTCCTCCTGCTCACAATGGTGTGAAAACTCAGGTACATTACTGGAGGGGGGGGGGGGGGGGGGGGTCAGAGACATGTATAACAACGTGCACATGTCCCCAATGAAGCTGATTAAAAATAAGTTGGTGTCCAATACATCATTTAATGCAGTTACACACATGTTTGTTTTGTTGCTGCTTTGTTCCAATGTCTTCTTTTAAAATAAACCTGTGGATACTTGTGTCATATTAATATGTTCCCCAGGGGCGTTTAAACCTTTGTGAAAGAAAAGAGGCAAACGAAGGCAATGGTGAGACAAAGTGTCTGCTTCAGGTTTCTCACAGAGCGTTGACTCAGAAACTGACTCGTACAGACTCGATCAGGCCGACAGATAAATAACTGAATTCGACCAAAAGGGGACTTTAAGTGAATATAAAACATTTTGTGATTATATAAACAGAACCCATGCAGTGTTGAAACTGCGATTGACAACATCAACTCAATGCGTACTGTTTACGAGATCAATATTGAAGTTTTAGTTGACAAGCTCATTCAACTGGTTTGTCGCTGTTTAAAATTCAACGAGACATTTTGAAAGACAAAGAGTCCACCCTCATTGAAGTGGTAGATCTGAAATATCAATGCTATTGTTGGAACATGTTTGTATTGTGCTGCTCGAAGGATAAGACCTGATTGGATATGGCGAGTAATATCAAAATTTAAAATGAATGATCTTTTGCTATTTCTCACAAGTGAATTCATACCAACAGTGCATGATAATTCATACTGGGAGGCAACTCTTCAGCAAGGCTTCTGCCTCTTACATCTGTGAGCCCTTCTATTAAAGTTCTGCTGCTGTTGTTGTGATATGCAAATTGCCTCACGGTCTTATTTCCCTTTGTCTTCTCTCTCTCAATGTTCCATCTCAGGACTTGAATTGTCTTGTATAAAACCCACAGTCCGCTGCAGTCAGATGGGCTGGATGGGGGACAGCGCCAACAATCAGGTTCCCAGAGTTGAGTGTTTATGCCTTTCACTTAATGGATTGTCTCACCTTCTTCAGAGGATGAACATGAGGTGCTTGAGATGCCAGCACTGCAAATGGATCCTGGGGCTTTGAGCCTCACAACACGCAGCCATCATCTGTTTTAGACATGCTTCAATCAGCACGCGTGATGATCAAAGAGCAACAATGTGGCAGCCGTGCGTTTTTACCAATTCAAGTTGCCTAATTAACTTCCTGTCTAAAGAGGATGTAAAATATGTGCAGCAAGTTGTGGCCATCATGTGTTTGTGCACTTGTGCTCTGTGGTGAATTCATAATGTGTTTCGGAGCTAACTTCACTGAATGGGAAAATAATAATATGGAAAAAAAGAGCTTCTCTGTGACATTTCTGTTCTGTGGACTTGCTTTACTTTACAAGGGCAGTGAATCAGTAGAGCCGAGCGACGCTCCATCTGACATCATTGCATTAAGTGTGACACTCAGTCGTTGTGCTCCATGGCGATGCGTGGCGTGGAAGCAGTGACCTTCACTCATTTGTCCGTCGATAACGTTTTCACCGACGCAATTGCGATGCAGCACAAAGTACTTCCTGTCATCTGACCGTCTCCTGTCCTCTACGCACGGAGGGAACAAAAGGAACTCATTAGAAATCCAATCAATAACGCCACATGATGCTTACACATCTGATCAGCTGACCGACGCAGACAAGCGGTAGTGTCACATTCCCCTGATTGCACCTGAGCAAGGCACACAACCCCCCCCCCCTCCACACACACCCCTGTTGCAGGGAACCACTTGATCCCTGGGCCCCTCAGATCTCATGTCCTTTGCCCCAGTTAATACCCCGCGGAGTGGGAGAGTATTTTCCACTGTTGGCCAGATGGTTAGTCCAGCTGCCACGTCGTATATACACTTTCAAACCCTCTGTTTTTACTTTATTTCTGCAAAAAAATAATTTTATTTTCTATTCAACTATATTTATTTATACTGTGCTTTTCTATATTTTTACACTGTATATATTATCATTTTTGAATGATGTAAATTTCTTTTTAAGGTACCTGTGCAGCATCTTCTTTAGTTCACTGCTTTAAAATGTACAAATTGTCAAGACGTGTTCAATAAAACAAATGCCATCATCACAATCACTTTATAACTTTTTATTTCATCACAACTTGATGAAGCATTTATTAGAAATACTAAATATAACATATTTAACATAATCATTTCTGGGTGTGTGTATGTGTGTGTGTATACACACAGCATTGGTTTGTGTTTAATAAACTGTATATTTACACAAGTACGGCACTTTCTAATTTCACAAGACATTACTCAACTCCTCGTTACACTCTTTATGTTTTACCCAGAAAATGACATAATAAACAAAACCCACAATGCATTTTAATGTAAACCATACAGCAGTATATGTAGTATAAGTAGACATTATTAAGGTCTCCTCACATTAAGATACTCTGATGGTTTAATCAAAGCTATTGACTGTTGTTCATATCAAGAAAACGTACATATTATTTATGTAGTTTGTTAACTTTGTCATAAACCCAAACAAACCAGTCATGTTTAATACTTAATATCAGTACACATGTGTTTGCCAAAATGAAGAGTTCTGGTGAAAGCAACTGTGATGTGAGCATAATAAGAGAAGAACAGCGGTAGACGAACCATTTATATTGAATAATAAATGAATAAATACATTATATGCAAGTAAATAATACAATTCCAACAGGACCAGACTTTTATTTTGAAGCGGACAAAAGAAGTGGGCCAGCAGAGGTACATCTGTGAGCAGTCGAAATGGCCGGATGAGCCCCTGGGAATGAAATACTCCTGGTTAGAGACGACCTCTGCAGATGCCACTGAGGTGCTCTTAAGCAAGACACTTGACACACTGCTTCACGTCCAGCTGCAGGACGCCGCATGTTTCCTTTCCGCCGCAGGGACCCTGCAGCCGTGTTCACACGGTCTGACAAAAAAAGGACATTAGAATGTTAATGTTAAAAATGGGCTACAAAGTAAAATTGGCAACCTTACCAAGTTACAGCGATCGCTGTAGAACACAATGGAAAAGGTGTGTGTAATAGATATAAAGGTTGGAAAATCCACGGGTCTTTCAGAAAAAAAGGTATGTATAATTCTCCCATTTGATGCTCATTCCTTCACCTGAATCAGTATGAGCATGAAGGACGACAGATGGAATGTTTGGTTATGAAGACGCTGCGTTGTTGGGGCCATTGTTCGGGGGGTTGGGAAAAAACTACTTACAGAGGCTTTATCCCCATAAAACATAAAGGACGAAGCCTAGAATCTCCGTTATGTTAGCCTAGTGTGTGGACAGTATATCTGTAAAGGTTTTACTTTTATTGAGTAAAGCAGAACAAATAGAGAGAGACTTTAGTGGAGGCCTCACGGCCACTTCACGCACAGGGCAAGCAATGCAGCTCCGTTTGCCGGGAAAATGATAAGTCCCGCCTCTCCATGGATTCGTCAGAGCCAATGGAATGGAGCCAGACCCACGTGGGATAGATCGCCCGTTTTCCTGGCCAGTAAAAAGAGGAGACGTGTGGAGCGAGAAATGACGCTCCGCTCTGAAGGCGAAGCCCCGCCCCCCTTTTCCATGTAAACAAGACGTAATGTTGGGGGGGGGGGTTGCACTCACACAACTTCACAACAACCGAGAGTTTAAGGCGCGTCATTGACTTAGGAGGCTGTGATTGGAAGTCGGGACTGGAGCTGTCAAAAAGCTGGACAAATCAAAATTGCCCATAATTCGGGATGTCCCGGGCTTGCCTACACCCGGAAATTATGCATTCTTTCATTGAAAACTCATAAAAATAAGGGAATTTATGTTTAAAAAGTCATAATGTGATTCGTGTGCTTTGAGTTTGTTTTGTTTGGCGATTAGTGGCTTTAAGGCTGAACGCCTCTTTACGCCCCCACTGGAAGTGTTTTTTTAATAATGCGCCGTTAAAGGCGTTGCGTAGCCACGCTTTCCCAAAGAGACACTCAAATCTTCGCAGAAACGAATAAACGGAAGGTCTTCTACAGTCTCTGATAGAAGATTATGAAAGAATAACGCATACTTCTCGCTAGAAATGCCATCGAAATGCATACAAATGCTGATGCTTTCTTAAAATATTGTGTTTTTCACGGAGACTATGCTGACCGTCCGCCATGTTTTTCTTTTCGCTACCGGGAAACTTGATAGTCACGTGACCTATTTGCAAAGCAATGTAAATGAATGGGCCAAAAGAAACGTAACATAGTAACGTTATTTTGGGGGAAACGTGACATGACTACGTTTATCACGGTGGACCAACGTAGCCATTTCACGCTTTTTTTGGAGACTGGGTTGGGGTACCAGCGGGGGACTTTGACAGGACAGGACAGGACGGCTCTTACTTACAGCTAAATGGATCTCAGCCATCATCCATTTCATTATCTGTGTGTTTGCTACTGTGACACCTGGGACTTACTGCCCACAAGGTGTTATCTTGTTAAAATAACCTCCATGTGGCGTCCTGCGTGTGGTTTTTTCGCCTTGGACTCGGAACCAGTCGTCCGAGCCGAGGCACCTTTTCTCCGGCTCCTGCACACACGGCCGGACGCAGGGGAGAGAGAGAGGAAGATAGAGAGGAGGAGGAAACAGTCCGCAGCGTCGGAGGCGGCTGGTTTTTTCGTGACGGTTTCCAGAGAAGAGGCCAGCCGAGCATCTCAAGTGGGTGGCAGAGAGAGAGAGAGAGAGAGAGAGAGAGAGAGAGGGAGAGAGAGAGAGAGAGAGAGAGAGAGAGGGGGGGCCGCATTGTAGACGAGAACAGGTGGCGTTATGATCAGGTAGACGAGACGACATCAAGCGCGTCCTTGGGGATGGAGCCCGACATCCTTCCCAGAGAGGAAGAGCCACTGGAGCGCGGCCCGGGACCAAAACCAACAAACGAGAAGAGAGCCATTAGTCTGTTGTTACTGCAGAGCAGCAGAATGTCAGACAATGGGATCCAAAACGCGTTGGAGTTCTCTGTTGGCTCCTCCGTTCCTCGGCATCATCCAGTACACCACGGGACAGAGGCTTTAGGAATATTGTGCTTTGACACACCGTTGATTGGCCAATACCTTCTTCAAACCCAAATGATTCTGTGGAATTATTATGTGTAAAAGTGCATAATAAAGTACCTTCTGATGCAAACGCGTCTTCGTAGATCAGATGAGATATAATAGGTGCATGTATTGATTTTGAAGATACAAAGCTGTGTGGTTCCACCTTTGGAGTATTACAATGTATACAAATGCGTTATTCAACAGTTTTTCAAAACTGAATCCTTGAAAAAAGATGTATTCATTAATAAATGTAGGATGTTAGTATAGTGCAAAATGAGTGATATTTCTATTTTTAACCATCAAATGGTCTTATAATAAGATTCCATAATACTTAACCAGTGTGACAGCAACCTGTCCACAATGATCATACAGTAAGCAGTGAAGAGATCTCATTTCAAGATGCTGATTTAAATGAATAACAAGTTAGAAAATTTGCTCAACACAATGGAAGTTGGGTTTAATTAACACAAAATGATGTAATTTACTTAACATTTTGCTGCAGTTGTGTTTACAAGTTACAGAAGTGTAGTCTATTGTGTTAAGGGACAAAGAAAAATAAATATTTAGACGCATGAACTGTCACCAGACAGGAATGTAAAAACACCTTTTATGCTTATTGTTGTGATTGTGTAATATACACGGATATCTTATTCTTCTTTAATAGAAAGATAAAGATGCAAACATTTAAGGTATAGCTTCACTACTGATTTATGTGAAATTCACTAGTGGCCTCGCAATGGTTCAAATATGTTTAATGTAATTCAAGCCATCATGGTTCATCATAGTTTACTTTTAACATTTGAACTTGCAACTATTTACTTGGAGGATATCTGCCACAAGACACAGTTTGGGTTAAAACCCCCTCTTGTAGCTCAGGACAGTGTACTTCTTGTTACATATTTCACTCTGATGCTCATGTTCTTCATTTGACTACAGGTAAATAAAGTATTGTTGCTGCTATTGTTATTGGGCCTTTTTTCTATTGATGTAGTTCCTGTGATGGCCACTAAGGGAACATGGAAGAATTTAGCATGTTTATGAATAATTTCATATAAGTGTGGGTTTTAATAGTATAAGAGGCACCCTGAGATGAATAGGCTAGGTCTCAGCCTTGAATGTTGACTTTAAATTTGACAGAAGATTATCGCTTTATTCTTTATGCATTAACAGCTTGTAAATATGATATACCGTTTTTTCTCTTGGGTAAGCTCACATAGTTTACATTATAATAATTTGATAACAATACAAGGGAATTTTTATTCACTTAAAAGAAAATGTTTCCTTTTTTTCTATTAACTTCATGAACAGAAATATTTCTGTTTTATCCCTGATGCAGCATGTAAAAGGCAATACAGGTGACCACATATAGCGTCGAGCAAGGTATTAAGTATAAAATATTTGACTTACTTGAAGTATAAATACTGTCAAACACCAATTTCTGACACACACAAAATAAACACAAATGGCCAGCACACAAATGCACTTATACCTTGTTAGCTAAAGTTAAATTGCAGTTTACAAATTACTAACCGCTTGTGGCTCACACAAAATAATGCTGACACAAAATGCAAAAAAGTATTATTTGAATGATATAAAAAAAAATCATATTAATAAATATATATATATGTGGGTTTTTACAGGGTAAATACTGTAGATCACATTCAAGTCAAAAATTAGGTTAAAAAACACAGAATAAATAAAGTTCAATGGTGATTATGGAATATGATGAGAATTTACAACATATCAATACTTGAATGCAAATTTTTAATTTACAATCTCATTATGTTTTCATAGTTCTGCAGATAATCTTCTACGGCCACTCCCCGTGCAGCAGTTCACTCAGTGTTCATTCTCTGAAAAGAAAGCGAGCAAAACATTTTAATCTTTTCACTCGGCTCAGTAAATGGTCTTCGACTTCATATTGTAAATTGCAACACGTGGCGAGTGCTCGTATCCGTCAGGATCAATACATTCAGAATTTGAAGTAGTCTTTGTGATGTGTTTATGTGGATTCATCTAAATAATGGTCGGCTATCAGGGGGCCTGCTAGATAAAAGCATCCCAAAGTGGGGATAAAGATACAGGTAAAAATATTCCCATTTCCATCGTTGAGTTGTGAAGCAATTTAAAAAGTTTCCGTCTCCACACGCTGCACTCAAAGTGCTTTGAAACTTTTGATCAGAAGATGTGACTCTTGACTTTTATACAAAAAACTAGTCGAATAAATGACTTTCTGGCATAAATGGACATCAGGAAACACTTCATACAGATTTCAGCTATTTGCATTAATTTCACCTGTAAAACCAATTTTGATCATTATTATTATTTCTTTTTTCCACACATCTTTTTTCCACAGATATTTGAGGGTGAAATATCTAGAGATGGATTGATATCCAGCTGAACTTTTTCTACAGCACCAAAACTTGAAATTCTTGAAAATGAAAGGGACGGAAATACATACAGATATGTAAAAAAAACCACCTTGCCTTTCAACCTGCCAAAGAATATCCTCAATGTGTGATCATTATTTTTGAATGGACCTGAAACGAATCCAAAACAACTACCAGACTCAACTTCTTTTGTGTGATGTATTTTTAGCTAAAAAATAAATCCAAAAACTCAATAAACACATGACAAGACCCACAAGCTATCAAACGGCTCTTGCCTCGATAAAGAAATAATAATAAACGTTTTATACACTCTCAATCTATACACTTCCATCACTAGAACACAAGTATGCATAAAGCACACAAAATGAGTATATTTAGATTCCCGGAAGTGTCATCAAACAGGCCTCATCTTATCACAACAATTGGCTGCCAGGGGCAGAGAGAGATTGGCAGATGTTGCCATGTGAGTAACTGGGTGACAAAGCCGTGGTTGAGTCACAACCGTACTCTCTAACAGCTTTGTTTACCTGCCCTCACCGCTGCCACCATTAATGCAGCAGAGAAGTGGACCAACTGGGCCCCTTGGAGCCTTGATTATCTGCATTGATCTGCTGTGTTGTGTGTGTGTGTGTGTGTGTGTGTGTGTGTGTGTGTGTTTTAATTGTTGTTACAAAAGAGAGCGGCTATGCTAAAATGTTGCCACTCAAAACAATGCAGGGGACAGCAGCACTCACAGACTCACTGAGTACCACACATTTCAGGAGGCTAAAGCCGTTTCTGACCCAGAAAGGTGGAAATCTGTATTTTTTTCCCCCTCCAAATCTCAGGCAACAGACTTGTAGAGTTTACTTTTGTATAGTTTGTCATCAATTGATTTATTGGATTTAAAAACTCTTTAAAACTGAGCATAAGCTGATGCTATGAAAAAAAAAACAGTGGATGAAGTTTATGTGTGATTTATGTGTCTCTTTTTATAATTTGAATAGTAAATCATGTTAAACACAATGTTATTTCATCTACAAAATGACTGCACCTCACACAAGATTGTCTGCAGTCTTTAATTAGTGGCTTCAAGTCAACCTTTAAAGTATTTCTTTTTATATATCTTTCAATTTGCTTCCTGCAATCTCACACAAGATGGGACAGATTTTCTCGATAGGATCATAACAATTATATTTTTTTGTGGGTTTATCTCTTTAAAAAAAAGATACAACAATAAGTTTTCATATTCTACCACTAGCAGATTTTTTGTATCATTCTACATCCATTTTCAATAATTATTTCAGGGAACACAGATAATTTAACAAATTGCATAATTAATCGGGCTCATGTAAAAACAGTATAGTAAAAACACCCATCATTTGCAACGTGGCCTGTCTTCCCTCAACATTGTGCAGTTCCTGATTATAACCTTTGCCTATAACTTAATCAAGTGCCACGCACAATGCAGTGAACTTTAAAGACTCTACTCTCTAATCCTATTACAAATTTCAATTATCCGGCATTTTTCCTCAGCTGTCAGATTATGGTCAGCATCCCAATAGAAGCCCACATTCTGTTTTTTTCGGGTGCTCTATTAGCATCATTTCGTCCATCAACCGACATTAATTGTGTGTGAATGCAAACTCCCGCAGAAGAATACGGTCTTCAAGAGGCCTGTCGCATACTTTCTCCACTTGGGAGGACCTTTAACCTACTTAGCCGAGGAACCGTACTGTTTCAAGTAGTGCAGCTGAAAGATATGCACCTGCCCGCTTTTTTACTCTCACACTGCCCGGTGATTTGAGGGGAGAGAAAGTATTTGATCTAAATGGCACTACACTAAACTTGCAGGTGTGGAATTTTCGCCCCCCCCCCCCCCCAAAAAAAAAACCGTCCTCTTGCAATTGGGACGCCGGGCCGAACACAATACAGATGTGCGGTGGCTCAAACAGCACATTTGCTGCGAGGAAGACAATTAATGTGTCTTGCTGCAAGGCTGTGTCAGTATTCAAGGTTTAAAAATGTTTTATATTATTGCATGCGTAATAAAAACAATGTTCAACGCCGTAGAAGAAAACACTTAAAAGAGACAGACATTTTGCAATCGAGTTCATGTTGTATCGATGGTACATTTCTAATTTGATTTTGAAGGAACAATGAATTATGAGGAAATTATTTTTCCTGTTGCCGGTGTTTTGATTTGTATAACATGAGGCTTCGAAAAGTTCACATCACTAAGAAGTATTTTTCTAATTTGACTGCATTTATGTCATTAAACGACGCAACCCGATGCGCGTAACACGTTCTCAGTCTCGCTCTTTTGTAGCAACCATACACAAGAGCCATCTTTATTTTTTGACTGATACCGATACCAAATTCAATGAGAAATCACGGAAAATCTAATCAATGCGAGGGCAAAGAAAGTATGTTTAATTACGCATGCGAGATTTGACCTGGATTTAGTTTTCATGATTAAATAAAATAAAACTCAACTGGCAACTCAACTTTAGAGTACCAAGAATTTTGTCTATGATTTACCATTCAATAATAGACACATCTGCTGTATCGTTATAAAGCTGGGAACCTCTTACCCTTCTTGTTGTGCATCTTTAAATCGCATTACAGAGAAAAAGTTAAAAGTTAAGTTAGAGATGCAGGGCCTTCGAGACAGAAATAATCCCCACGTGTTCTGCACTTTGCACTCGGGCCGGTGTGTGGCTGAGGTTGCGGGTCACAACCCTGGCCCTTAAGCCATCTCTCCACATCTCTCAGGGTATTGAACCAACAACGACGAGATGGAGAAAAGCACTTGAGTAACCATGCGCTTTGCTCCATCTGCTGTGGTGAGCTGAGCTGAGGGGGTGATGATATCGAGAAGAAAGAAAAAAAACATTGTCTCTATAATATTAACTCCATAAATGGATTGTTATTTGGTTCCGGTCAACCACGCTCAAATGGCCAGAAGAACGTTCACACATCATATCCCGTAAAATTGGTTCGAATTTCCGCAGTCACACTGATTATTTTGATAGGGCAATTTTGCACCAATAAGTCTTATAATTAAAGGACACAATGATAGGTGACTTTGTCGCCGGTTGCAAACAATTCTCTGCACACGTTGCACACTTGGCTTGCAATCAATTAAGTCTTTGTACGATCTCAAATATTTTTAGTAAAACCATCGAAAACGTTTGTCTGTAGCTTGGCAAGGAGCAGAATTTAAAAAGCGTGTATTGTTAAGTTAAAGCAAGCCCGTTGCAACGCAAAGCAACACACCGGCCCGTGCGTAATTCTGGGAATGGAGTATAGGTTTCCTCATCATGCATCAACCAGGGATTTCACTCATTCTCCTGGGGCTGCAATGATCTATGTTGGCGATTTCCTATGAATATTTTTGAAGGATTTTTTTTGTCTGCATGTATCACACACGCGCTATAGTGTCACGCAGCAACGAGCCACGTCCAGGTATTAACATGAACAGGTATCAAAAAAGTGAAAATATTCAGCACTTTTTTTTTTAAATGATTCAATTGCTGTCTTTATAAATGTGTCCAATTGATTTACAAACCTTTCCTGGGCCTTCTTCTCACCTCCGTGGCGCGTCCGTGTTTCCCCGCTCCCGATGCCTTCCCCACGTCACATTCCACGAACGTGTAAAAAGTAAACTTGGATTGAAAACAATACACATACATTTGGACCATGAGACCTTCTAAAGCGTTGCAACCAGCTCCGCATTTTTATGGGATCGTAATGTGGAGGGTCTGTGGACCAGGGTCCTGCTCTCTGACTCAGTAATCCACGAGGTTGAGAGGTTTGCCTCATTTACATAATGTTAGAGGTCTGGGGCCGAGGCCTACCTTTCTTTTCGCCGTGAAAAGACACCATGCTGCCGAGGAGAGACGAGTGGAAAAGGCGCACAGACGTCTGGACAAGTGCGGGACTATTTGCAGGTATGAGATGTTTCTTTAATTCAAGAAAAAGGTTGTTGTTGTTGTTGTTGCTGTTTTTATTGTTGATACTGTGATCGAAATAAGGCAGCATTTGGTTTAAACCTGTTTACTTTTAGGCAAGCAGCACCACCACATTTGGGTAGTTTTCTGTCAACCCCAGCTGATTTTGGAATACGCACGCACTGTTTGCTTTACTTCAACAACATTAAGTTCCAACCACTCCACGTTAAATCCTCTGTGGAATCCAGGCATCCGTTTGCTATAAAAATAAAAATAAAAAAAAACCCAGAAGATATTTGATATAGAATATTTATTACAATCAGGCTATATCAACTTAACCGGAGATTGGTGTTCTTGATGCGTCCCTTTAATTGATGGCTGACCAAGTCACGTCTTCAACTGATCAATTACGGCAGGCAGCTACTTGCTGCCATGCCATGCTAAATTACATTAGTGGCTTCATGGAGACGAGTGCTTCCTTCCTCTAATAAAGGAAGATGAGAACACGTTTCACGTGTAGAAAATAAGCCCAAGACAGAACACCTGCTGCTGCTGCTGCTGCTGCTGCTGCCTGCTGTTGATGAAGATAGAAAAAAAAAAAAAAAAAAAACATCATCAGTATTATAATTTCAGCCTTTTATTGGCATGGTGTTCTATCCCTCTCAATTATTGAATGGTTATGAGCTATGCGTTCTAGATCCATAAAGGACACATGTTAGGCTTTAATGGGGAGCTACATTAAGTGCTGTTCATTATTGCAGTGTGTAGTAGCTCTTTTCTCTTTTGACCCCCCCGTTGTGTGTCTCTTCCTCTGATTCTTCCCCTGGCGCCAGTCAGTTTGCTCAGAGATTACATGTCAGGTCAACACTGCAAGGGGTTATTTGTTGCTTATAGGGACCAGACTTGAGGGTTTTCAATGCTTTACAATATTGTCTTCCAATTACATGCAGTCTGATAAATGATATATATTTGGAACAAATTGTTAAAATCACGATGTATCCTATTTCACATCGACGAAAAAGAGGAATTGGTGTGAGAAAAAAAATATATGAGCCTTAAATACAACCCAATAATCCCGTATATTATATAATAAGCCTGGTTATATTATATAACATGCCTGGTTGTGAATTTAAGGTGGCTATATACTCACAGGCTGGATCATTATTTCAGTTCCCTTTGAGCATTTCATCATTTCGAGCTAATTTGGACTTTCTTTCTTGTCCCTTTCTTTCTGGTGGGGAAAAATGATGCTTAAGAAGCATAAATGAGGCGGCCACACAACTTCATTGTGCCTCTTTGATGATACTCGGTGGCCCTTGTGTCTGTTCAAAGTGCTCTCAAAGTTTTCTAGAAAGAGTGGAATTCCCCACTGACGCAAAATAGTCATATGTGGTTAGATCAGCTGATCCGCACAACATAATGGGTTATTCTCACCTGTTTATGGCTGTCAGAAAAGACATAACCGCATATGTGTGGTGCATCGTTTTATTCACACATAAGCAGCTTTATAGGGAGCAATGTGTATCTGCGTGAATTATTTCCCTAAAATGTCAATGAGTTATTGTTTGATGGTTTAGCAGCTTTGCTCCGCCCCCTGTGTTTGTCGTAAACCTGGCTCCTGGCTCCAATAAACCCGGGCTAAGAGCGCCCTGGGCTCGCCTCCTTCTCCAAGGCGATCAATAGGATCTCAGGCGCTCTACAAGCACTCTCTTACGTAGACGTCCACTAAGGAGAGAGCCGATACAACAACACGGTTGATCTGCTCCAACACAAAAAATCTACCTGCTTTCTGAATCATGTCGTTGAGCCCAAAGCACACTACGCCTTTTTCAGTGACAGATATTTTGAGTCCAATCGAGGAGACCTACAAGAAGTTTAGTGCCATGGACGGCGCAGGGAACCTAACCTCTCCACTGGGAGCCTACCGACAGCCTCAGGTGCAGACCGGCATGCAGCAGCACTCCATGGGCCACAACGCCGTGGCCACCACGTACCACATGCCGCACGCCGTCTCCCAGTTCTCCCACAGCGCGATGGGGGGATACTGCAATGGAAGCATTGGCAACATGGGAGACCTCCCGTCGTACCAGGAAAGCATGCGGAATAGTGCAGCAACAGGGTGGTACAGCTCCAACCCCGATCCAAGATACTCCACAAGTAAGTTGTTTATTCCATTTATGCACGTTTTCTCTTGTTTATTTATTTGTGAATGATAAATACATGTTTTTACCGGAAAAGAGGGGGAGAAAGCGCGCCTAATATAATATGTATATCGCTTTCCAAAAATTTATTTTCGGGGGCTAACAATAACACGTTAATACAAATAGTGTGCACACTTTTAGGACATGTTTAATTTTAAATGTTTTTTACTCGTTAACTGGAAATGAGATCATCATTTAATGTCTGTTCGACTTCTTTACTTATCTCAAAGTAATATCCAGCTGTATTTGTTATTATTATTATTATTATTATTTTTATTTGTTATTATTTGTTATTATGCTGAATATTATTCGTGTTGTTATCAAGTGTGTTTTGTCAAGCTACTGCTTTCAAGCTTTTCATAATGATCAGCCAATAATCGATCAAGACTATTTCAGGCGGAACAGTGTTCTCGTCTTCTATTTATTGAACGCACATATATGTATGTATATTTTTAAGTTTCTAGATTCATGGGACCTTCCACAGGTATGAACATGTCCGGCATGGGGGGTCTCTCGGGAATGGCTGACGCGACCAAATCCATGCCAGTCCTCCACGCTGCGCCCAGGCGGAAACGGCGCGTCCTGTTCTCGCAGGCTCAGGTCTACGAGCTGGAGAGGAGGTTCAAGCAGCAGAAATACCTGTCGGCGCCCGAGAGGGAGCACCTGGCCAGCATGATCCACCTGACGCCGACCCAGGTGAAGATCTGGTTTCAGAACCACCGGTACAAGATGAAGCGACAGGCCAAGGACAAGGCAACGCAGCAGCTGCAGCAGCAGCAGCAGCAACAGGACGGTAACCTGTGCCAGCAGCAGGCGCAGTCCCCGAGGCGCGTGGCCGTGCCGGTGCTGGTGAAGGACGGTAAACCGTGCCAGAACGGCTCCAACACGCCGACGCCGAACCAGCAACAGGTGCAACAGAGCCAGCAGCAGAGCCAGCAGCAGAACGGGGCCGGAGTTGTGCTCGCTTCCCCGACCAGCAGCCTCGGCCAGCACCAAAGCCAGCAGCAGGTGAACGCTTTGGACCTGGAGGAGATGTCTCCCAGCCCCCCCTCACTGCACAGCCAGCTCAACATGGCCCAGATAGACACATCTGCTGTAGATTACACCAGTAACATGGTGAGCTCAAACCTCCTCTACGGCAGAACGTGGTAGGACTGAAAGCAGTACTGTCACTTTTTCTATGTGAACCTGCGGATGAGCCCATGCAAGAATACATACATTTAAATATATCTATATCTATATATACATTTATATATATAATATGTGTGTATATATATATATGCATATATATGTATGTGTATTCAGACACGCACATATGAACACAACATATGAAGGCTGATACCGTGGGCCCTTTGCTTTGGAGGAGACGAGGCGCACAGAGGCGCACCAGCTGATCAGGGCACATTTTCTTGACATCTCTGAGAGGGGAGTCTATTTTTGAACATTACAGAAATGGCTGCCCTTGAAAGCAATTACGTCGTTTCTGGACCTTTTGTAATCCATGTTTTGGACCTTCCTCATGATGTTTTAAACGTAGTCTATGTTGTTGAAACGAAAAGGAATGCTGCTTCACTTGTTCGGACCGGGGGAGGGGAAAGGTGGGATCAGGTTTGAAGTATAAGCCACCACTTCTTATTTACGGGGATAACCTGATATTTTATCATATTAATATTGTAAACTAATGTATTCCTTTAGACTTATTAAATAAAGTAGGGAATTGTATATCTGGCTAACACACAAGAATGCGGTTAACTGTGTAATAATAATCGTTATTGCGTCCACTTCTATGTTTTCTTTATTCTTTTGTAAGTTAAAAAGGAACAAATGCGTGATGGCTGCTGTATATGTTTCAAAAACCAAGTGAACGTTAACAATAAATAACTTGAAGTGTGAGAGCTATATTTGAGGAAGTAATTTTTTTAAAAAAGGGATCTGTTTTAGAGTGCAATTTCATTATGTTGTGATTGAGACCAAATTGAGACGTAAAGCAGAGTCGAAGAGGGAGCCAGCATTGTTCAGGTGACATTTTGGAGGGCTGCCTTTCATGGAGGACGTCTGCAGGATGTCAAGACAGGGACTAACGCTTTCCTAGTAGTGACATTCATTCATGCATTGGTGTATTAATATAAATAGTTTCTTATGAAAAAAATTAATAACATTACTATGTCTAATAGGCCCAGAGGTTCGTTTTGCCGGTTCAATTTTATCCTTCATAAAATACATAATTATTTAATAATAATGAATAATATCCAAAGGGATTGAGTACATGCCTTGCATTATTCTAATACTCAAGTTAATTACATTATTAATCTTGTTTTATTATTATTATTATTATTACCATTATTATTATTATGATCCCAAACTGTCGTTTTTTGTATCAACATTAAATAAACATTCCCTACAAATTAGTTACAAAAAACATACCTAAAATTAAAAAGATGCTTTTAAATTTAACTTAGTCTATTTTTACTTGCTTTTTGCTGAATGTGAGAGCTGGATGGGAGTCTGTTGTGTTTTTTTTGTTTTGTCTTTAAGTTTGTTTTTTGAGTATTGACAATAAGGTTTAACCAACTTTT
>NC_084913.1:5242370-5298664 GCF_949316345.1 Pungitius pungitius
ATCTGTAAAGCTTATTAAGGCCCTAGTCATTGCTATGCAAAGCAGCACCCAGTGCCTTTCTCTCGCTTTTCAGCCGAGTGCAGTGTTTGGCCAATGGGACTGGCCCCCCGCCTCTCATTCTGCATTCATAACATGCAACATTTGCACAATGTATCTCTCAAAGGCCCTGAATAGAAGGCCTTAATACTCATGTAAACAACTGCAAACCAATTACTTAATGAATCGGGCCCACACATAATGAGGAGCCTCACAAAGGGCTATAAATGCATTTTTTGCACCAAAGCCTCTGCTTTAAACTACAATCCCTCTGCTGTGGTCCAGGCTTAACGGGCAAATCATAATTATTGTCTAAGACAACAGAGAGGAAGCCATTTCTGGATTTCCAGCCCAGCTCCATCCCTAACCCTTTTGATGTCACTCATCAGCTCGCTGACAAAATAAAGCAAATAATTAACAAGTAGGGTGTGTGTGTCGGGCGGGTTGGCTGAGGGTGGAGGGTTAGTGTGGGGTGTGTGTGTGTGAGAGAGAGAGAAGCGGGAGAAGGGCACGCTGCAGTGTCCCCGCTTCTGCTCAAACGCTTCCAGACCTCTCGTGGACGCAGCAAGGCGCAAGAAGTGACTGCGGTAAGTGGAATGCTCAAATCTGAGCATCCAGCGGAATCGCGCAAAAACACGATCAAACGGATGATGGTCATGGCCGCTGCCTGCTCCCTCATCCCGGTGAGGTCCAAAACGTATAGAGAACCCGTGCATCCCGGTTCTGACGAGGTGTCGTCAAATTTTCTGATTTTTAGTTCCCCCCCCCCCCCCCCCCAACTCCCGCAAATTGTGTTTAATCAAATATAACGCGGGCCTTCCACGCAAGGACGGGCGCCACCTGAGAAGGGGTCTGGTGCTGAGATTGACTCATGTTTATTAAAGAGGGGTGGTCACTGGGGCTGCTGTGTGGCAGACGAAGGGCCACAATGGATCCAGCCCCATTAAGGCCCTTCCACCGGGGCTAATAGGCAGACCGGGGGGGGGGGTGCGCCTGCTTGCCCGGGCCCGGGGAGAGAGACGCAGACATCAGCCCCTGGTGTCGGCGTGGCGCCCGGGTAATCACATGAAATCAGAGGAGATTATTCCTCATAACGTTTACCCAGCCATTACCGCGGCTGCCGGTTGGGTTTCGGCGGTGAAGAGGCGCTCCGAGGACCCGCGTTCGGGGCCGCCGCGGACTTGATGAAGTCGCGTCGGTATTCAAATGTAGCCAAGCTACCGAGCTATTCATCATTACGTCTTCTTTTCCCGACCCACTCCAGGGCTCTGATTTCAGGCGCCTAAATGGCGGTTTCGAGACGAGGACGCTTGTCCTTGTCAACACTCGAGTCTCGTTGCTCCCGAAAGCGGTCGTCCCTAAATCTCCCCTCGGCGCGATCCGCTCGCCATTCGGACGACAACAGTGAGATTATGACTCTGGTTTATTTTTCCGCGTTTTATTTATTTATTTATTTATTTGTGAAACCCGGGCTGACGCCAGCAAAGCAGCGAGTGAGAGGGGCTTTAGGGGCCTTTTGTCTTTGTAAGCGAGTTAATGGGTGGCGCCCCCTTGATCTTATGGAAATGAACAGGGAATTATGAGAGCGGTCATGCAAATGTACATCAACCACTTTGGTGTCTGGTGGCCCATTTCCTGTGGCCCGTTGAATAATAACAATGTTCTTACCGAGGGTAAGGGTCTTGATGTGAGGAGCGTTTGGCCCTCCCCAGGTCCTCTTCATAGCCGTGATTTATTCCTTAAAAAAAAAAAGAGCAAACAGGGCCAGATAAAACCATTTGATTGGGACATCTCACCACAAGCTAATCTGCAATGCACATGAACAGAAATCTATGGTGAAGCCGACGAGGGCTAAAGTCTCGTCACGTTGCGTGTCGTGTCCAAGCGAGTCATTGATAAAAAATGGGAGCCGAGACAACAAGGTGGAAAAAAAAAAACCCTGGGCTGACGTCTTTTAGCTTACAAGCGAGGACAGAAACAATGTGCTCCTGCTGTGATGTCCTTGTGTGAGAACATATGGCCAGTGTTGACCGATGGTTAGGCGCCCGTTGCTCGCTAGTTGCCTGGTAGAGTGGTTCGCATCCCTCACCTGAGAGGCCATCCTCCTCCTCCTCCTCCTCCTCCTCCTCCTCCTCCTCTTCAGAACTCTGCAGCCTTTCCTGCATGGCTGATTGTTTAAGTAACCGATAAGCTTTTGTCTCTGTTCAGGGACACACACACACACACACACAGAAGAAAAAGAAAAAGGAAAAAAAGAAAAAAGTCAGGGACAAATATTTGCTTAAAACCCAGGTTTCCAACTTTCAGAGGCTTCAGTGTTTGATGAGACAACACGCTTCAGTAGCCGAGTATTTTGGTGTCACTGCCGAGCGGAGAGAGGGAGAGAGGGGGGAGAGGTGGGGGGGGCACTGTGCTCAATCAGCTTAGCTGTTGATTCTAGCCAACAGTATGTAGCAACAGTTTCCATGAGACGGCAATCAGCATCTCACATTATCTCAGCGTCCCCTACCAGGAAGGCAATGATTGATTTTCTGTTTTAAAAACACTCATAATTACTTCCCGCCACACTAAAGTAAGGTGTCATACTCGAGAGGAGCAAAGAGACAGTATAAAAAAACTAAAACTGGAGCAGGGGTACGCAATAAAAAGGGACCGTCGACTCAGTGATGTTGCTGGAAGACGCGTATTACATCAAAAGGAGACTGAAGAATTGTGCTCTTGAATGACCACGTCCTGACATGCTTTGCTTGGTTTCATAGTAAGAGGGCCATTTTCAGTCAAAGTTGTCAGAAAATAGGATATTTAAGTGCCGTTCCACCCACAGCACGTCATACAGCCATTGCTTTTACATGCAGTCATGAAGGGTAAAAAAAAAAAAAAAATACATTACATGCATGCATTGGCAATTACTATCGGTTCCAAGGTCATGGTATTTGATGGTGACATTGATGTCGCTCACTGCAGCAAACCCTCCCCCCCCCCCCAAAAAAATCTTTGGTCATATTTTTCCTTTTTCTTTTCTTTTTTTAATGGCGATGGCTCTTTTGATTAAGGTGCAGTGATTGGAAACTGGACTCATGTCGCTGGCTGTGCACCTTAGGGATGCGGGCACATGAAACGCCCCGCAGGAAACCGCAGCGCGCCGTGGGTCACACCGGGGTCGCTTTGCATTTCAGAGGTGCGGCTTTAGGGGGCAGCTGCTCCCGGGATGCCTTCACATCTAGTATTTTTCAAGTCCAGCCGTTCCCGAGCATTGTTTGTAAAGATAATGAGAAAACCCACGTCAGATCTCTTTTGCTCCCCACCCCGCCGTCCTGACAATTACAGCCGGCGCATTACGCCGGGCCGGAGAATTATCAACTTTTTTTTCCGGGGGATGCCTCGGGGGCCGAGCTGAGAACGTCGCCAGTGTTTTCTCGGGAGATAATTAGAGAGAACTAGCCCAGCCCTTCAGGTGGTACTCTGACCCCGGATTCACCTTGATCATCTCCTGCCTCAGCCATTGTGTAAAAGAGCCCATTATTCAGTGCAGTGGGAAGAAAACAAACCACAACATAAGGACAGTGTGAATGCTGGGGCACCGGCGATGCCTTTTTACCTCTAATAGGAACACTTTCCACAGGGCTTTCGTCCTGGCTGTCCTCTTCACTACTTTGTAGTTCTGCAAGAAAGGGAAGCGCACAGTGAGAAGCAGTGGCAGGAAGGACGGGAGTCTCGGAATAGCAATGGGAATGGGGGGGGGGGGGGGGGGGGGGGGGTCTTTCTTTTGCTCTGAATAGAAGCCTGAAGGAAAACTGGACCGGGAGGGATTAATAATATATATATATGTTTTTAAAGCTCTGCGGCAAAATTGATTTCTTTCATAAAAGCAAAGTTTTAGTTCTCCGGCGAGGTGTCACCAAAACAATAAAATAAACTAGCAGAAGCCTACACTTGTTACCGTTAATGGCCTTGTTTCATTTAACTGTGCAAAGACGGACATTGTGAAATTTCCATTGGCAACTGTGACCAAACACTTGCTGAGGGGAGGGTTAGTTTTTTTTTTCTTTTTTCCCCCTTTACCGCTCAACAATGAAGCCATTTCTCAGTGACAAATAACCCCAATTCATGCTTACGTGGATACTAAGAATCTTCAATAACCTTGGATTGGTGGCTTCCGGTCCGGCCTGGCGGGCTCCGCCTCGCCGTCAGCCAGGAGGGGAGGAGGAGGAGGAGGAGGAGGAGGAGGAGGACCACACGAAGAAGACAAGTCACTCTCGTCCCCCGCTGAGGGGCACTCCTCACTGGACCGGGACACGAGTGTCCTCAGCAGCACTTTGGCCTGTGAGCGGCACAAATTAAAACCACACTCTTAATTGTTCCCCGTTTTGTGAAGGAAGTGTTCAAATTGAACTCCCCCGCCGATTAGGCAAGTCATTTGCTTTTGGCCACGGCTGCTCGCGCAGAGGTGCGAGCCGCCGTGACGGTTCATGCGTCGGGGGGGCGGGGAGGTGGGGGGGAAATGACTTCAAATTCTCTCTCACTCGTTTAACAAAAAAGAAAAAAAAAGGTTATTTCGCACACATTCGTTCTCGCTCTCAATCCGACGTTTTTTTTTTTTTTTTTTTCCTCCCTCTCTTGTCATCCATGAGATTAGAGAAGAGCCTAAAGAATGCAATCACCCTGGCGTTAATGTGCAACACGTTCCAGATAGCTTCCCTCTTGGCTGCGAGAATTGAGACAAACTGCTCTCTTCTTCCCTCTCCAGCTCATTTTTTTTTTATCTCTGGGGAGATGAGGATACACAATTAAGATGATCTGCTCTGGGAGATGAGGACCAGGGAGATGCCACACACACACACACCGAATTCCTTTCTCTCCCCTTTTTCCCTCCCCCCTATCAAATCCTGCCATCATCATCTCTCTTTCGTGATCAAAGACTGCCTCTCAGCCTCAGATGGCCATTTGCAACTTTTAATGAGCACTAATAGGGAGGGGATGATCAGGAGGATTTTGACAGTGGCAAACTTTAAGTACGTTGTAAGTTGTTATCAGTAGGTCGTAACGAAGACTCACAATGTACAGGCTTTCATTTTGCTTGAGGGGAGGAGAGGCAAACACATGCCAATCGGGGCTTGCCACTTGGTATTTGATGTCGCAGCACAATAAAAACTGTCTCGATCCTTGTCCCCGATATCGGCCTTTGTTCTTTTTTTTTATTTCTTTTTTTTAGATTTAGTCAAATGTACCGTAGGTTGAGGGCTTTCGCGGATGCAGTGCATTTTAAATATCAATGAATGCAACTGTTAGCACTTGAATATTCAAAGGACCCCTTTGAGTGTGTGCATGCGAGCTGCATGCTCCCATTTGTCGGGGTGGCCAGGCTGTGTGGCATTGCGTGAATGGAAATTTCTGTTTGCTCTTGTGAAAGGGGAGTAAGCTGTTGTGTGGGGGGGGGGGTGAGGAGCGAGAGAGAGAGAAAAATAAAAAGGGAGAGATTGAGAAATAGAGGCAGGGACAGGGAAATAGATGGAGTAGATGGATTGAGAGAGATAAGGGGGGGGGGGGGGGAGGAAGATTTTCACTCAGGCTTTTCCCGATGCACTTGCACAAAATGATGTAGATGGCCGCGTCTCTGTTCCCTTTGTTGGTTCATATTTTCAAGTGGCTCTACAGTCTCCCTCTTTGCCCCCGCTGACACAGGAGCAGGACCCCAAGCCACAAGAATGAGTCCGCAGAAAATAACAACGTCTATATGATTACGCCCTGCAGATAGAATGGAACACTAAAAAAAAAAAAAAAAAATGTAAAAAGTGGGTATTCCTCACAAATCTCTCTATATTTTGGGTTCGACTATGAATTGCAATTTGTTTCCTTGTTCAATTGAACTGCACAAGGTCAACAAGAGGGAAATCTAAAATAATCTTGTCCTTTGTGGAGAGGTTCCCAATGGCTCCCTCATTCAATCGGACCCAGCTGATGGCTATATACTTTTGGCTAATGCCAAATTAAAAGCAAGTGTTTCTCACATGAATACGCCACGTGAGATGAAAGAAGCCAAGCAGAGGCTGTAATTTGCGATTAGCGCATGGGTCAGGGTCTCCCTTCTGTCTGGGTCAGCGTGTGGAGCAATCTGATGGGTCGGCAGCCGGGGCTTGGTTTCAAACGCGAGACACAAAGAGCGCACTCGGTACCAACTACAGCGCTCTTTAAAAACGATGAAATAAAAAAAACATGCAAGGAAACAAAAAGCCCTTTTTGGAGAAAAGAGGGAGGGGAGGGGGGGAAACAAGGGAGGCCTGCCACTGCAGTCATATACTGTATATGTGTGTGTGTGTGTGTCAGCAAATGCAAGCGCATGACCTCCTGTCTGTGTGGCGGTGTGCGTGCCTCCGACGCTACCTGGTGGCTGTAGGTGGCATCGCGCTCCAGCAGCAGCAGCGGCGTGAACAGCTGGACCAGGCGCTCGGTGCTGAGGACACGGCGCTCCTTCAGCAGAAGGGCGTGCTTGAACCAGCGATCCCACAGCCGAGCGGCGTCGGGAGGGAGGCCGGCGCTGTGGCGAGGGCGGGGGCGTTGGGGGTGAGGGAGAGAGAGAGAGGCTGTCTCACTGAACACACAGCGTGACATCTGTAAATACGTTACGACTTACACCTCCTTTACGATGAGGGATGCTTTGATTGTGAGAGACGGCTCACAGATCTGACCGTGAATATTATATTATATATATATTCTTTTCCATGAGGGTTTTTCAAAAGGCCGCACGCCAGTCCGTCTTTCCACTTCAGAAGAGATAGAAAACCAGTGAATGGCGGTTAAACACTGAATAGACACACAGCAACACAGCACCCGGTTGAAACCTAGATAAAAAAAAAAAAAAAGGTCAAAGAGCCAGCGAGCATCCGCACACTGCTAGATGTGCTTCTCTGGATGGAGTTCGTCGCCAGGAAGGTCTCCGTCAAAATCAATAGAGTGGTGAAGCAGAGCGTGGATTTGGCTCCTCCCGAGAAGAACTCCTCATTATCCAAAAAGGACTGGAAGTAACAGATAGGGCGTTTTAATTTACTCATGACATTCACCCGCGTGACCGCAGGAGGTGACACCCAAGATGACCTTTACATGTGTGGAACGGTGGAGACTACGAACTCGTAGCGCGGGGGGGGGGGGGGGGGGGATATATATATTCTGAAATATGAATGAGAGATGTCTGGGGGGTGGGTGGAAAGGTTTGTTGAACCCCCGTAGCTTTCAGAGCTATTTTGTGCTCTCGATTGCTCTCGTTATGAGACAATGGAACAAAACGCACCATGTATTATGCTGAACTGATCTTTTGTCCTGGCGTCGCAGTGGTTGCAGTTAGACACCCGTGAATTACAACCCCACAATCCCAAGTTTCCTTAAGCAGTAGAAAAATAAAAAAAAATAAACCTTACATCAGTCGGTTTTGGCTTCAAAAGAAACCAGGAGGCCTTACCTTATTTCATTAGGCTCAGTGCTGGACCGGTGAGCCCCCACTAGATCCTCCGGTAGCAGGCAGCCCTTCGCCGTGCTCCATGACAACCTCTGAAGCCCATGAAGGACGACTGCTCCACATGCTTCAAGGTCCTCGTCATTCAGGGCCGCTCCGCGGTTACAAAGGCTGCCCAATATATAGAGAGCAGTCAGCTATTGCCATGGAGCCCTGGGCTCAGGCGGGTCAGGAGCACATGGAGTACATCCAGCAGCTGCTCACACTTCACACACACACACACACACACACACACATGATCATACACACACCAATGCACAAGCACACTTGCTCACATAATATCACAGCAAGACTCGACGTTAGTCCGAGGGTCACGACAGAAAGACGGCCACCCTCACCCCGCGCGAAGATCCTGTTGGCATCATTTACGGCGCTCGTGTTTGCATAGAAAGGGACGCGTGTAAACTGGGTTTAAAAAGGAAAGCGCAGCTTTCATTTTCCAGACATTTATCCCTACTTTACTACAAGAACCCCCCCAATTATGGTGAATTAATCATGCTGTAAAATATAAAAGGCTTATGAAAAATAAGCCCAGTTTTAATGAAACACATTCTCCATCCTTCATCTCCCTGACTCCCAATAACAATTCAACATGGCGGTTACCAGAACAATCCCACGTGTTTCAAAGCCCCCCTCAGAAATAAAGACGTGTGCACGTTTAGCGACGACACTTCATCTAAAGTGAGAGCCCTCGGCAGAAGGATAATATGTTTTCCCCCCGTCTGCACAAGCGGCTCCGCGGCCCTCAAACCAACACACGCAGCGCTTCGTTTTAGCGGGTCGGAGAGATGAGATTGTAGGAAGTAGGGCGGAAAAATACAGGAGGGGCGTACCTGATAATTCTACCGAGTCGCCCTCCGTCGATCGAAGCCTCGGCGTACACGCCGGCCCGCCCGCCGCCGCCGCCGCCGGGGCCGAGGCGTCCTTCGATGGCGTCTAGCAGACGGAAGAGTCCTTCCTGGCAGAGACTAAATACATGTTGCCCATTAACGCGTTGAAAGGGAACACAGGTGGAGGCCAAGTGATCGATTACTCCGAGGTTGGGGGAGGGGAGGGGGGGAAAGAAGAAGAAAAAAAAGGATTCAATTTGACCTAAAAAACCGGTGATGCGTTTTTCCAGGCAATTTCCTTGAGGTACAGTACTCAAGGACTGCTGGAGGAATCGGACCATAAGAATGGTACCTTCGCATGACGGGTCTAAAACTGATCAAAGCACATCGATGGCGCCACATGTCGCTGCCTGCCGATGAAGTGTTATATAAATATAAATATCACAAACTATGTTACACGCTCACCATCGTCTCATGTGGATAGAAAAATAAAAGGTTCCAAAGAAAGGGGGGGGGGGCGCTGAAAATGCACTTTTGGTTAGAGATTTACACCCTAATGCGGTCCTGTGTGCGGCTGCAAAATGAGAAATGGATGCCCGATGCGTGTGGATATTGGGAATTCATCTCGTTCTTGCGCATTAAGCTCTGGGTGGCCCTCATTCAACTCTCCCCATAAAAAAAAAAAACCCCGAGCCGAGAGATCCTGAGCCCCCCTACATAAAAGGGGCCAAAAAGAATTTATGACAATCTGTAATGGGCTCCCGGGTTAAGGGTCAGCAAACAATCGCTCCCTCTTTTTTGCAGGTTGTTTCCTGGTAACATCCTGATTAAGCTGGCAGCTTGAATAATATCCATGACATTCTGTAGTGTGCAATCCGTCCGCGCTAAGTCCTCTTCAGTGAGACTGAAGTAGCACAGAAGCTTACATCGTTTCTTTTTTTCTTCTCTCTTCCCCCCCCCCCCCCCCCCCCCTCTCCCTTATCACCAGCATTGGCCTTGAAATATTCATCTTTCTCTTTCCACTTTATTTGTCGACGCTCTTCAATAAGAGACCTCTGGAGAGGGAGAAAGTGAATTAGTTTGTGTTTTTCCTGCAAAAACACTCTCCCCTTTCATTGTGTCGTCGCCGGCTTTCGTGTCAAGGTCCCCCCCCCCCCCCCACCTCACTCTAGACGGCTTGCCGTAGTACTGCGTATTGGTCCACGGTGTACAGTACTGGCTCCGGTGTAACTTGCCACGCGGAATGCTCTCGTTGTTGTGTGATTGGTGTCAAAAAGATCTCCCCTTGCTGCCACAGGCAGCGGATATGGCACAAAGGAACCGGAAAAATACCACCAGCGAGAAGGCTTTTGAGTGCAGGGGTATGTCCCACCACACGGTGAGGACACAGCTTACAAAGTGCTCTATGTCTTCTAATAAATAAATAATCTAAGTAACTCCCTGGTGGCACTGCAAACCATCGAATTCACTTTCAAGCCTATATGGCTTACATTCCGTCTGTGGACATAAACTGGATTTCTTTTTCTTTTCTTTTTTTTGTACGGCGCTCTGCAACAAATGAGGCAGAACCGTCCTGCAGTTCAGGGACGACTTATTTGAGAGCAAGACACAGCGGGGCCTTTATGATGAGTCTGGAAGAAGAAGAAAAAAAAAAAAAAACCTGGGAGGATATTTCAGTCATGTACCCTCACTCACCCCGGCCATGCTGGAGGAGAAATATAATGGGATAATCTAATGAATTGCCAAGGCTTGTTTTTCCTGACTGTGAGCTGAATGGAGGGAGCGCTACAAACTCTAACCTTAAGAGAGAGAGAGAGAGAGAGAGAGAGGGAGGATGGAGCCGGGATGCTCTCTGAGCTTTACATCAAAAGCCTCTGGTTTTCTCCTCACACACAGAAGCCCTTCGTGTTAACAATGAAAGCTGCAGCCCCCCCCCCCCCCCCCTCCATCGTCTCCCCGGCTAACTGCAGCTCCTCTTGAGGTCACGCCATGAACAGTATAGCAGACCACACAGAAACGCATGCGTCCGACACGACCGCAGGGAAAATAAAGTGCCGCTATGTTTTTTTTTGAACATCGTCCTCACGTCGCACTTGAAAAAATGCGTTACATAAAATATAATTATTTTGAACAGCATCATTGTGAGAATGCTGGGCACATAAGCGAAAAATAAACATAATGTACATAATCCAAGGCCGTACAATACCAAATAAATAAGACCCCCGTGATAAAAAGGAACAAATATACATAACAAAGAGATGTTTTCTCTGCTTTTTCAAGGACATCAGAGGTCCTGTTCATGAAATGCGACGTATTCTAGGGAACAGGCAGACGCTTTGGGCACAAACATTGACACAGGATTTTCTGTGGCTCTAACCCCCATCCAAAATTATCCTTCAACTCAGAGGCCATCATTCCGCTAAGGATTTGTGCCTGTAAGTGCTGTCCACATGCCCACCCTCCAGAACACTCTATGGTGCCACAAATTTCCTCCTCCATTGGGCACTTCCTGAGGTCTCTCAAGCAGAAAATTGCTCTGTTACAGCATTATCTTGGATTATGGCAATATTGTTGGTGACAGATCCTGAGCTCTCCCTGTGAGATGCATCACTGCCAGCACCGCTGCCGCCTCGGAGCCAGAGCAAGCACGGACCCGTGACTCCCACAATCCCCTCTGTCAGCTTCTGACGTGACGGTTCGGCGAGGACTGTGTCGTCTCGCCAACAGCGCCGGGTGCTTCGGCGCGCCTGTGCAGAACATTCTCCTTCCTCAGCTTGCCTAACTTTAAATCTTATGGGGGCTAAGAGAGAGAGAGAGAGAGAGAAACCCACTGACTGCACTGCGCGCCCTCGGAGAAGTGGGTCGCCACGAGGCGGCTGGTGTCAGCGTTCCCCAGACGACAACGTACAGAAGGCCACACATGCCGTACCTCTCCGGCGGAGCCGAGGATTCGCCGTCTGACCGGGGGAGCGATTCGGCGCGGCGCCGGTTGCGATCGGCGGGCGCCCCAGGTGCCGCGCCCTCCGGCGGATCCTCCTCCAGCTCAGATTGTGTCAGCGAAATGGACAGGTCACTCACGGGGCTCTCTGACGACAGCACGTCGGAGCTCGGGCTGCCGACGCTCCCGCGTCCGCCTGCATGTGAACACGGTTCACTGTAGTTCAGTAACGGCAGGTAAAATGACGTTGCAAAGTAATCGGCGAGGAACGGCGAAGGCGAACCTGGTGCGTCCTGAGCGCCGGTTCCAAAAGTGGTCCGAGGCACGGAATGGCAGCGACCCGGCTCCCCGCCTTCCGTCGCGGGGGGCCGATGAGCCCCCTCTCGGGAGTCACTGCGTCCTGCAGGGGAACCCTCAGCTCTCAGGCTCTCCTCGGGCCGCGTCGGGGTCGCCGGCTCCTGTTCATCGTCGCTGGCGAAAGGCGCCCGGCCGGTGGCGCCCGTTGGGGCACGGGTGGACGGAAGAGCCGTCGCTCCTTCGCGCTTGTCACTCAAATGGCAGCCGTCGGGGGAGTCGTCTGAGCCTGAAATGTCATCTGATAAATGTGCTCGGCTGCCGGCGGCATCCTCCGCGCCAACTCTGAAGTCCTTCAAAAGGCCACTTGGTAGACGTTCGCCGGAGTGCATGCTGCGATTGGGCGAACGATGCAACGCTTGGTGTGAGTGTACACTTGTGGTGCCAGCTTCAGCGTCAGACCCTCTGGAGGTCGGGTGGCCCGTAAAAATCGCCGCTGGCGGTTTTTTAAAATCCTCGGCTGGGGGAGAGAGGGGGCTGTCCTGGAACTGCCCAGACGTGGCTTCGTCCTGCAAGTATGGGGGAAAATAACATAAAAATGTCTTCAAAGACTTAATAATGTCTTGCTGGTTCAATAAGCCCATTTTGAAATAAATTCAGCTCAAGTATGTTAACCATCCACTTTACAAATTTCGAATGAGCCTTATTTGGGCCAAGGTCAGAATTCTTTTCACAGCATCTTTCAGAAGCACGTCTCAGGATCACTGTTTTAACTTTTCATGTTATTAGAAATCCTTTAGACAAGTTTTGATTCATGTCTGCAATGTCACCAAGGGAGGGGGGGGGAAGAGGAGGAGTGGGGGGGGGGGGGCAAAAATGCCTCCCTCCAAACGTAATAACAAAAAGCATGGCTTCTGTTTCTTTTCTGATAAGCGTCTTAAATACCAAACAGTTAGCTGCTTAATAACATTCACTGTAAACCATGCAGCCTGCCCAGCAGATCCACAAAGTAGGTAAAAAAAAAAAAAAAAAAAAGAGGAAAAGTTAATTTCTTGGCTGAGTGATTCCATCGGTAGCTGCAGGGCAAAGTAGAAAGTGTTTCACTAAAGTAGCAATTGATTCTTCTATCAATCTGCGGCACGCGTGTGCTCTTCCAAGGAATGTATTAAATATGAAAATCATATCCCGTTATCATCTGTCTCCAGCTTTCAGCCCGGTAAGCTTCCCTTAATGAATGCTGCAGCCTGAGGGACATGCACACTGCCAGCCAATGGCCTGTATGCATAATGGAGTGACGGTACCATTTTGCTCATTACAATATCGACAGGCTGACGGGGGTTTTGCACACAGTTACAAGTGACTGCTCTAGACAGCATGCTCCAAGTTATTATGAGATGTCTTAGACATTTCATCTAAAAGAGCTTTAACTGCTTTAAGTGAAGGGAGAAAGCGGCTATGGACTTGAACTACATCGCTTGTACAGATGCACCAGCTGGGATTAGACACCTGTGCTATTGCAGATACACAGTTTAAATGTAGACTCCTCTACAGATTTACCAGGCATAATGTCTACTTGCCTTTCTTACTCTACAACTCGAACATAGCTCGATTTAACTGAGATTTGCGTAAACCATATAAACATGTCAAAATAAGAAGGATCCAACATGAAACTTTTTTTTTAAAGGAAGTTGTATTTTTCAACCATGAAAAGTATTTGTAAAAATACACACAATCACAACACAGGCCGCACAATAAAGAAGGTTTGACCCGTGTAAAGGACACGATGTACAAATCATGAAAGCTTTTCTTATTACCATACTAATAGTTTGTCTTTAATATGTTTGCATTACCTTATCTGCATTAAGCCCTTTCGCCATATTCTTCTTTGCTTCCGTAAATCTGGAAATCTTTTTCAAAACGTCAGCCTGTAAGAGACGTAAAGACAGAATGATAAAGAGATAAGAGTAAGATAAGAGAAGCAAAATGACAGAAAGATAGACATAATATTTAACTGACGTGTGACGGGCAAACTCACTCTTCATGCAAATACCAGCGTCCGTCTGTTATAATTCTGCGATTATGTTGTAGCACATTTTCTGCACGTGGCGTAAAGGCGTATGAAAGCAAAAAGGTTGACAGCATCAAGCATCAGTCAATCACAACGGGTTCTCTCGAGTGAGCGTCCTCTGTGTAGCCGCTGACACCCTTTAACATTTATCTGACCGGCCACAGACGAACTTACCGCCTTAATCCCGACTCCAATTAAAAAAAAAAAAAAAAAACTAATGGCCATTTGAAGGGCACTTGGATTAGCTCAAACGTGGCAGACCGTTTCATAAAAACAAACGGCGGTTTACAGAAGCAGACAATTAAAAAAAAAAAAAGGCAGCTTTGGTAAATTTGCATTCGCCCACTCTTGTGTATAAATGTTAACCAACACTAACAAACATTGTGCGCCTACAGTCCACATGTGACAACTTGTGTTTTTCATTGCACGAAAAAACATTTCGAACAAAATTCGTGGTGACAAAAAGGCAACAGGACCACCAAAATAACTACTAACATGTAGGACTCATGAAGAGGAAATAAACCAACTGCTTGAGGGGAGAGAATGTCTAAACCTCTGCAGCACTTCAGAGTCTCTATATTGGGCAATTAACTCGGCGAGTCATAATTAGCCAATTTTGTTAATTTGATATTAAGCTGTCAAGCACTGTCGTTGAGTTTTAAGTGATAATCTCACTGGCTCATTGTTTTCTCCCTCGTTTATTTGCCTGTTGTGATAAATTGCACAGTTTGAGTGTTTACTGTTGTCACATCAAGCAATTGCGAGCAAATATCACTACTCTGTAATAAATGACAGCACGGCATTAAGGCAAATATGCACACACATACACGTACTGTAATAGTGAATATACATTCTTCAAAATTGATTGTAGGTTTGTGGGTTTATTGTTCATATTCTCAAGTAAAATAGTCTGATTATAATTTGTTATTTCAGTAATTAAATGTAATAAAATATTTTAGAGAGAAGAACAATTTGCTAAACTTGAATTAACCTTGTGGGTTAGGGTGTTTGTTCAAATAGCTCTTAATGAAACACCATAATTAGAAAAACTACTCCATTGAGCAATTTGAATTGCGTTTCTGTGTGTGTATGTGTGCGTGTGTGTGTGTGCGTCTTACCTTTTGTTGTTGCAGGGGACAATGGTCACGACTATATTCCTTCATGCTAATTTCTATGCTCTCCACATCTCTCAGAAGCTCAAGGTTTCTCATTTTTGCTCGTGCTCCCCTGTCACAGATTTCCTTGAGATAACTGTGCAGTCTGGAACGCTTTATCTGTGAGCTGAAGGCGGTGGAGAACTATTATTACAAAGAAATATTATCTTGGAACATTGTCAAGAACTAAGAGCCAAACTTTTCAGAGGAAGAAGGTTAAGCACAATATGTTTTAGAATTAAATCTCATTCTCAACTCTCCTATCTATCAGCTGTTTTGACCTGGCACATTTTTATTTATGAGAATCAATTTACAATGAAAACAGGCTATTCAGCTTACGTCTAAAAAGGTGGAATGTGCTTGTATCACTTGCACACACTCAAACACTCTTTTTTTCCAAACACACACACACACACACACACACTAGTGATGTTGCGTATATATATATATATATATATATATATAAACATCTATTTGCAACACGCGACTTGTGAAGGCACACTATTGATTCTCTTTGACCTTCAACCCCCCCAGAACAACTGCAAGAGAAACCCAACGGTTGCCCTATTCATAATGTGAACTTGAAAAGACCAGATACAAGTCTTTTTTAGATAGATACAAGATTTGTTCTCCTCTTCCTGTTCATGTGAGTAAAGTGTAAAAACTCTCACACGCACACGCACACACACACACACACACACACACTAGTGATGTTGTGTATATATACATATATATATATATATATATATATATATATATATATATATATATATATATTCATATATTCAGAGCAATATCAGTGCTTGTTTCAAATGAAGAAAACTTCCAATTCATACTCATAAAATATATGAATATATGTGCATTTAGGAAACAAACAAAACAGGCAAACTGCAAGTCAAACTTTAAGAACAAGGTATGGTTAGAACAATATTGATATACAGAGCATCTGTATAACTCACATTCTGTTATCGGATCTGGAGAAAGCAAAGAGTTCTCTCTCCAGCTCCAGCCTGCGTCTCTCCCTGCACACATAAACAAGCCAGACCGTATGTTCATAACGTGAGTGCACAATACCGACGTTAGCTAACAGTACATGCGTAAGTCAATGTTGATATGCTGCACGAATTAGCAAATGCTAACTCCGTCGAAACAAGCGCGAGCCTTGGTTTCTCAGGTGGAGGCTGGCTAATATGTGGACGCTAACGTTTTCGGGTCAGCTGTCCACTCATCCACACGCGACAACAACCTCAGCCGTGACTACTGCTGCCGGTTAAAAATCGCGTCCAAAGGAACCCACACTAGCCCGGCAGGTTAGCTTGAGTAGCTAGCCTGTTCCGTCCTCGTAGGGAAGCGGCAGGAAGAGGCTGCCCGGGCGGTTGAGATCATAACTCGAGTCCGCGGTCCACGGAAAAGAAGGCCAACTCACCTTTTATGCATGTTTTGTTGTATCGCGGCTATCTTTTCATAATACTTGTCAGCGCTGAGAGCCATGTTCGCAGTTTCCGTCCGCTTTGGCGCGGCTCCGGACCCGCGACGGGGAAAAGGAGGTGGAGGAAGACGGCCGGTGTTTACCATGGTTACCATGACCACCGCTTCCCAGAATCCCCTGCTGATAAACATAGAGAGCACGTGTTGCGAGGACGTATGAGATCCCCCCCCCCTCCATCCGTACATCGGTTTATCCGTTTAACAAGTAATTCTTCCCGCTGTCACAAAAGTAAAAAGAGTAGAAAAAACTAAAATAAAAGGTCGAGACAACGGTAAGAAAAACTCGTTCTTTTGGAAACAACTTTACTCAAACAGCCTTTTTAAAACATGTTTTAACGGTCCCTTCTGTATGCTCAATAGTGTTTTGTTTACCAAGGTTAATTAAAATTAAGCGTAAACGATGCCTTGGGGATTAAACGGGACCACGTGCAACAGAACACCCCACTTGTTTGCTTACAACAAAATGTCTGCAATTCTAGATCTAAATACCAGCCACTAAACGGCTGACTTTATCTGCATTTGACAAGCCCCCCCACCCCCCCCCCCCCCACCCCTCCCCCCTTTTCCTCTAATCAGATACAGATGAATGTCTCATAATGGATGCTGTATCACCCCCTGATCTTTTCTTACATTATCAAAGTTCACCACTGACAGTTGCCATAAATGTCATGCGTTTGGACTGCAGCCGGTGTGTCAGTTTGTTTAAAGGGACAACACTACGGATCCTTGCCGGGATTCACAACTTGACAGCCCCATCCGAATGCACACCCTAATCAAGCAATTTCCCCCAATTCCAGTCCCATCAAATTGCTCTTTAGCTGTTGAACTTGGGAGTTTTGTTGTCCCTTTCTAATGCTAATAGGCCCCATTCAGCATCCCTCCATGAGGCTATTTGTTGTGAAATAAATCCCCTTGTTTGCCTCCTGCATGTATAATTGATATTGTGGCCAGGCTTTTTGTTTGTGCCGCGTTGGCGCTGAAAGGCTGTCTCTTTTTGGGGGTGACGAAGAAAACGGGGGCTTGTAGCACCGCCGTTCCAGCCGAGCTCGGCTGAGGTCGATGCCGGTGATCAACCTTTGTCGAATGTCATACCGCGCGTCGGTGATTATTCCCAGCAGATCGTGGTTCACAAATTTAGATGACATTCACAAACACCGTTTACTCGCCATGCTCCCCCCCCCCCCCGTATTCTGCGTCTCAGGCAGAAAAACTCATCGAGGTGCAGCGGCAACATGAGAGAGATTGCTCCAAAAATAAAGGGCCCTCCAATTAAGGCGCATTCATAATGGTGAGTATGATTCCAGTCACTTTGCTTAGATAAATGCACAGTAAAACAGGCCTCATAAACTATCCTCTCTTCTCTTATCTGTTCCCTGAATAGCATTCATTTGAACTCCTTCCTAGTTCCCAAAATAAAGACAGCCCAAAAGGAGCTAAACAATAACAGTTTTTGATGATAGGAGTATAACCTTTACGAGTGTTTATCAGTAAAAACAAACATTTTTCCAAATATTACTGCAGTGAAATTATTATTTTTGCCATTTGTAGTTTTCTACAGCGTTCCTGCCTGCTGCTCCTCTGAAGACGTACAATGTGTCCGGCCATTGATATGCCCTAGCAGAGGTCACAATTTGCATGAGAATTAACAGCTAGTAAATTAAATTGATATTCAGTGCACATCTCCGCTGAATCCTTCAGACCTTTGTTCCGCCTGCCTGGCAGAGCCCATGTTCTCAGCCCCTAGCTAGTCAGAAACATCTGTGCAGTTAATAATTTGATAAACAGCTTACACAAATGCTAAATTATCTCCTCCGCCCCTTCGCCGCCCCCCCCCCCCCTTTTTTTTTTTCTTCTTCTTCTTCTTCCTCCCCTTGTGTGAGACTTGGAACAGTTGGCTCACCTCTCTGTGGTGTTGGGTTTATCTGTCTTTTGTGGCTGTTCTTTCACCGCTCTGGTTTTCATGGCTCTCCCTTCACTCCTTTCACTATCACTTAGATACCGCAGCAGCGTTTGCTGTTAATGCAAATTCCCATCTACGACGAAAGGCGGTTTATGAGTTGCCCATTGTGGCGAGATTTGAAATGAACTTTTGTCAAAAAAAAAAAAAAAAAGTTGAAGAAGAACCGTGACATTTATCAACACGTTTGCTGCACATTTTAACATTTATAATCCCATTGTGTTTCCATTGAGTTGAAACCTATTGTTTAACCAGAACTCGGGTGACTCCCTGTGAAATGGCAAATTAAGGTCTGACACGTTTATTATTATTTTTTTTCTTCTTTTTTTCCAGAGCATTCTACATCCGAGTGCAAAAGCTTTCAAGTTGCATGTGCTAATTCAATGGTCACTTGTTTCTATAATTGGCTGATACCCCTCGCTAAAGAGATTTGACCGGGCTTTTATAATCGTTTCAAAAAGTAGGCACTTGTGGTTGGCACAGGTATAGGTATTTTCACAAAGTTATATTAAAAAGAGGAAATGTGGCCAGGTGATGATATTGGTAGCATCTGTTCAGAACCAAGTCAGATTTAAATAATATCCCAGTGTGCCTGCACGCCTCTGCTTGCATATGGTTTTATTTGTCTCTGTTTTTGTCAGTGCGTTTTTATCCAAGAGAGGACCGCAATTAGTTAAGTGCTATCAAGTGGATGAAAAGCTGCAACAAATCCCTGTTATAATTTCATGGAAAAGAAAGCACACAAAATAGAATGGGGTAGAGGGGGAACTAGTTTCCAATGCTTGCCTTTTCATTTGTAACTTAGGAACAAATTGAACACCGAGAGGCTTCGCTAAGCTGTGTAAAGACACATTTTGTACCTAAAAAAAACAACAAAAACTAATGAAATGCCGACTTGTTTCTTTAAACATTTTTTTTTGTTTGTCTTGTTGTTGTTGTTGTCTTTAGATGTTGCCAGTGAGGATGAGCGAGGAGATGGGATTCATCATGATGCCGCACTTGTTGTTTATTTGAATAAACATCAAGGCCGTCTCGAGTGCTGTCTGAGAGTGCGTCAGTGTGGTTTTGAACAAAGCGCGCCAGGTCTAATGACAGCGGCTTGTTGTTAGCACACGCACACCTTGTGATGTTCTAGTCCGCAGAGAAGATTCATTCTCATTATTATGTTCCTTTTTTTATTTTTTTTATTAAATGTATTTGTTCTTCTCTCAAGTCTCATCCAGACGCCTTCCAATCATTTGTCGCGCGCCGGCGGTCCGCCCCGTCAGATCCGTGAGCGAGAGAGAGAGAGACGGGAAGAAAGAGGATCATCTCTCCAGGTTTGACAGGTCTGTGAGCCCGGAGTTTTGACTGACAGCTGATAGCAGGGGCGGGCGTGGTGCACAGCGGCGAATAAGGTCAGCGTGTGTGGCGGTTGTCGGACAGGGGGGGGGGGAGATGTGTGTTGGCTGTGCTGTTCGGGTCAAGCTTCTGACAGCCAGGGGTTACTTTCTGCACCTGGTTGTTTGCAACGATCCCCGGGTCTCGTTGAGGCCGCGACCTCCCACCTCCGTGTCTACCGACTCCGGCTCGGCGGCTGAAAACCGGGCCGTCGGGCGGCTCGGCGCCGACGTCCGTCTCAACCGGCGAAGCCCGGCGTTTGGTTTGGTCACACCTACGTGGTGGAGAAGCTGTGCGTCCGGCGTGTAAAGTCATAAGCGGCCAATATGGTGAACGTAATCAACAGTTTGAATGCAGCACCTTACATTCAGCACCAGGAGCTGTCCGAGCACCTGAATAGACAGCTCATTATATGAGTACCTCTTTCTAACACCGTCCCCCCCCTCTACACCCCCCATTTGACCCCCCCTTCTCTAGCAGAGGCCCAAAGGGCACATGTCACATCCACATTAAGGCACTGGGGAATGCTTTATTTGTTTGCGCGAGGGCCATCCTCTCCTGCCTCTTCCGCTGGGTCACACTCGGTTGTCACTGCTGCTGCATATCATTGCCCCCATGCGGGGGTTTAGTGTTCCAGGTCAAATTATCCGTGGATTTGAACCGAAATTGGCGATGGCAGAGGCGAGGATCAGCCCGGGCCCAGGCTCTCTCCTCTGTATTAAGCCATCAGTGCTGTAAGGCGAGCTCATATAATGAACCCTGTCACCACTACCGCCGCACCAATATCCCCACAACACCGCGTGCATATTGATTGCAGATTGTGAGTGCGAGAACACGCGTGCGCACGGACGCAATGTATGTATGTATGTGTGCGTGCGCGCTCACCTTTTCTTTTCTTTTTTTCTGGCAAGGAGCAAGGGAATCGTGTTACCCTCAGACTGATTAGAAAGCTCATGCATAGGAAATCACGACAGAGACACTGCTCCCCATCTGCCCGCAGTGCAGGTGAAAACAATTTACACATCGGCAGGCTAATGGATACATTCATAGGGAGCACAGGCAGAGGGGAAAGAGGGATCAAGGGAGGGAGAGGGAGAGAAAAACGCAGAGAGAGAGAGAGAGAGAGAGAGAGAAGAGGCAGAGGGCTTGTAATGGGCCCGGGCCGATGCAGGCCAGTGGCCCTGCTCACGCGGCCGAGCCAGATAGCAGCGTATCAGATAACACATAATCACCGGGGTCGGCGGCTAATGAAGGCGGTCGTGGCCCGCCAGAGCGGGGGCTCTTGCCCGCGGCTAAAGACACTCGTAAACAATTCGCGCTGGGTGAAACGTGGCAATAATATGTTGATTCAGCAGGTAATGAGGTTCCCCCGCACACCCCCCCCCCCCCCCCCCCCCCTGAATCAATACCCCCCCCCGGCTAACCCTTTTGCTCCCAGGTGGGCCAGTGAAGAGCAGCGAGGCCAGGCCGCTGAGCGCACACCTCTGCCGGTGACCTTTCCCGCGGTAGCGAGGACACGAGGCAGTCTGAAGAGGACTATTCTCGTGTTGCACAAGGCGCTGAGTGTCAGAACTTTCATTCGCAGCAAGCAAATGAACAGGCAGGCGCTGCATGCTAATGAGTGGCAGGCTATTTTCCACCTTTTTTTTATCTGCACATTATGCTCTTGACTTTGGAGAAGGTGGGAATTAGGTTGGACCTCAGTGTCAGGCTGCCTGATGGCTCCCGCTCAGGAAAAACTGGTAATTGAAGCCGATGGCTGCCGCGGAGGAGGTCTGAATTTGGAAATAAACAGTTTCAAGCACTGCACGTCATTTCTAGAGAGATGACAGGGGGAATGGAAATGAGCTGTCTGGGTCTAATGTGCTTTCGCAGCAGGGGGAGAAAAAAAAAAAAGGGGGCCATCTTTCAGACAACAATTCCACTCATTAGGACTTCAGTGCCACCGAAATGACGAGAGACCAAGTTGCTAAATTCAGAGAGGACAATTAGGAAACGTTGGCACCCAGACAAACCAAGTAAACACAAGGACACATGGTGCATATACTGCGGCTCGACATGGCGAGATGCTTCTAATGGCTTTCAGGGGGAATTACACAAGGAAAAGAAATAAATAGCCTCTTGTCGCAATGGCAGTTTTGTTATTATTGCTTGTTTATTATAAATATAGCAGTTAATCTCCCTTTCACTGGTGAAGTAAGTTGTTCATGTTTGAATCCATGCCCACGCTTCAGTTTGCCTTCAGGCTTGCGTTGAATAAAACATCCGGATTTATACGACGAAATAGTGCACATTGTGCTGGACCTTCCCATCGATTTGCCGCGATCTGTATTCATTCGCAATGTGCAAAAGTGTTTTGGTTCTCTTTTAAGAACTGGGAACTGTCCTCCTCACCCAATGTCCTAAAAGACGATGCTGAACTGAGAAAGTGGTTTCGGGAGCAGCAGTGACAGTGAAACAGATCAGTGAAACGGTGAACTCCAGAGCTCTCTGGTGCACTCTCTTCCCCCCCCCCTCCCCCCCCCCGCGCGGCTACCACCAACTTCTCAGGCTGCACCATGCTCTGCTGCTGTGTTTCGCTGCCGTGTGTGTGTGTGTGCCGCCCATTTCAATTTCCAAAGGATTACTAACAACAATGCGTTTCATCAACAGTTGTGCAAAGTTCCTCTACTCCCCTCCCACGCCAGCTCTTCCAACTGTCGGGCCAAACAAAGCCCCCCCCCCCCCCCCTGCCCCCCAAGTCCAAAATGCAACTGGTGGACTTCGCCGAGCAGGACGGCCGTGGAGTTGAATGGCGCCTTATCGGCGGCGGCGGCTGCTCGGGTTGATCTCGCAAACCTTCCCCGGGAGCAGCGTGCAACCTTGCTGTAGCGGGCGAGACCACAGGGGTTTCTTACGCTCCGATATCCTTCATGCTCATGAATAAAACAGGGGGTTTAGGGGGCGGGGGGGGGGCGCTTCCTGCGCAGCTAATTCACAGTGCTGAGCTTCCAATCTGTTTTTATGGTACTTGGGCGGAACAATTTCTCTTCCCCCGCTTCAGGGCCCGCATACAGCCGCAGAGAACGGATTCTGGGCCCGCTCGCACGGGGGGGGGGGGGGAAGAGTAATTTGCCGTAATCAGTCACTGTGCACGGGTGAGTTCAGCGCAACGCTTTGTGGCGTTTCTTCCATTTTATGCAAATCAACAAAGCGCCGAAAAAATACGCCTCGCGTCGCTGTCCGCGTGGTTCAGGAATTGGCTCTGGCAGCGTTTGCTCGCTGGGGGGGTCTTTTGCCCCCCCTCCCCCCCGTCATACCACTGATCATCGTCCACGCCGTCTTGCCCCGAAATGCGGAGCAACACATGTACCGCCGCTCACTGCAATTAAGCGGCTGTAAAAACTGCTGTCCTCTTCCTCGCGAGCTGTGTCTGCAGACTCATTACCGGGCCTCCAGCACCGACAAACAAAGCCCGGCACCTCCGGGTCGACCGCAGGCTCTGGACCCATCGAAGTGGAGGGCCCGGCGAAAACGACCCACTGCGACACCCTTCAGTCTTTCCTCGAGCCGATTCGCTGGCACCTCGGGGGCCACGCGAAAGGGCCCAGGCGACAAAGCAGTGAAGCCCCCAAGCCTCTCCATCGCAATCCTGCCAACGCGCCTCATCTGGTCTCAGATCACCTGTTGGTGGAACCACCCCACTTACCCCTCTTCCCCCCCCCCCCCCCCCACGTGAGATCGTTTCATTTCTGATGTTATGTCACATCAAAAGTACCAAACTTGCACGGGCAAATACTTTCAGATGCACAGCAAGGTGGGTTGCGCACACAGAGAGGCGAATGTACATATGGACATGCTATGTGTGTGCACACGCACACGCACACACACACACACACACACACACATACACACACGAGGCAGAGGGGACCTAATTAAACGCAGACAGCGACTGTGTGGACGGGCGCACAGCGGAGCAGCAGCAGCAGCAGCAGCAGTTCATCTGGGCCAATTAGATGTTGCATCAAAGCCGCGAAGCGCCCTCAGTTCACAGGCGACATTGTTGTGTGCGTGGTCAGCAATCAGCGACGTCCCCCCCCCCCCCCCCCCCCCACTCCCCCGCCCCCCCGCTGGGACCCGTCGCCGCAGAGCGAGTCACCTGACAGCAGCCAGCGGGGCAGAGGGCTCGGCCGCCCGCTGTGTGATCTTCTCCTGATGGGCACGTGACCGAACCGCAGGCCTCTGGGATGGAAGTAATAGGACGTTAAGAAATATATTATATATATATATATATATATGACACCCCCCACCCCCAGGCGAGCTTCCTCTTTATTGGTCCTCTTTCATGTGTGTGTGTGTGTGTGTCTAACCCTCAGTGCGCTGCAACCAAACTAAAGACAGAAAGTAAATACTTTTGCACAAGGAATGGATAAAGCTAAACTGTGGAAACCCAATCCGGTTTGTATTGCTTTGTACATATTATCGGCTCCCATGACAGACGTAAACGCATTAGAAAATGGACCACGTTGTCTCCGGGTACTTATGCCTCAGCCGCGTGTGATGTAGATCCAGATGATCCTCCAAGTCCAATGTTGAACCTGTTGACGGCGCCCGTCTCTCCCCTCGACCCCTGAAGCCGTTAGTGACGCGGGACTCGGTCCGCTATGGGAGAGGTGGGGGTGGGGGGGGGGGGGTGTCAAAAGGGGGGTCAGGGCTGGAGTGCTGCCACTCTACCTCTCACCACCCGGGCCTCGGCGCCCTCGTTGTAACCCGAGGAGTCGAAACATTACCCACGGTGCACCAGGGCCTCTGGGACAAGGCCCGTCCCGTGCAGGGTGGGGTGGACTCATCTCCATTAAGGGCGACACCCCCCAGGGGGGGGAACAGGCAGATGTTGGTTATTGAAGGTACATATTCCGATAGGGACGCGAGCAGGAAACGTTACCTTTGTTATTTATTAAGAGCCCTCGAGAACGCGCTCCCTCTTCTCTCACATTCCTGCGAACGCGTGCATTGCGGGTCACAAAGTGTAATCGGCCCCCAGCCCTCGCTGCACGTAAAGGCATCCATTAAGCAATCACATCAATAGGCTTTTGTTAATTTATGTATATTTATTTATATAATTCTTCCTTTCTTTCAGTGAAGCATAATTACAGATTATGTAATGTTTAGGCCCGGCATGTTGATTACTGTCCACTGTTTGAAAGGCTGCAGTTCTTAGTGAATTAGAGAACGATTAGCGCATGCCACATCTACTTCATTCTCAATATGTTAATTAACAGTTTATGCGGTGGGTGCAGTAGTTAAAAGCACTAGTAACCCTCACGCAAGCCTCCAATGTAACCACACACTGAATGGCTGGCTGTGGGTTTCTTTGAAAGGCTGTAATTAATTAAATGCCATACAGTAGCCATTTCGGGGGCTAATGGAACTTATATTATATGTAAGAGATCCGGTGAGGAGTCACTTAACCGTCCATTACGGCGCCGGCTTCAGCCCGGCGGCGCCGGTTTCACGCCGCTGCCGAAGGGATGGCGATTAAATCATCATTCTATTTGAGCCGAGGCGTGTGAATTTAGAGTCCATGTGTCACTTGTTTTTTTGGGGTTTTTTTTACATATCATTGAAACATTCTGTACCGTCTCAAAAGACACTGTGAGCAAGTGATCGGATAACCAACGACCGACGCAGATTTCCCAGCGTGCATTTGGGTTCCAGGTCGATCCACGCTGGTAGTGTAACAGCATACACGGATACCGTGATGATAGCCCCCGAGCATAACAACACACACACACACACACTCCTGCCTGTTCCATGGCTCCTGTGGTGCAGCCCTCCCTCTCATAGCTTGGTTAAGGCTGCCCCCATCTGGCCAACAGCTCGCCAGTCGCTGCGCGGCTTGTTGTGCGGCTGCTGCTTTGGTTTTTGTTACAACGATCCCTGTCGTGGGGACCGGGGGAGGTTGCATGTGAACCCCCCCCCCCCCCCCCCCACGTGCTCATTTTGTCATTGACGCGAGGTGATTTTAATAATTGCAGACGTTTGGCGAGTGGCGTTGTTTTGCCGTGCGAAAATAACAACGTTGGTGCAGATTTATTATATATATTTATTTTGCACCGGAATATTCTTGTTGACAAAAAGAAAAACATCCTTCTCTTAATTTCTCCCTCCACAAACCCACGCTCGGGGCGCATGCAGCAACAGTTGTTTTTGTTTTTTCTAAAGGGGGGTGGGGGGGGCGGCCGTGTGCGGGGGTGTGATTTGCAACCTTTCCCACATCGGAGCCCTTTTTCTCGTCCTTGGTCGCTGGCTGTGGTTCATCGGTATGGAAGTCTGTGAGCTTGGGGAAAAATTGTAATGATGGACACTGAGCGGTGGGAATCGGCTGCTCAATAAGCCGCCCCCCCCCCCCCCCCCCTCTCTCCCTAATTGCTTAGCAACAGTGTTCCAGGGTCTCTCATTTGAGATCAAGAGTTTAGTGGACTGAAGACTCCGCTTTGGAGAAATAGAGCTTGTGCCATTCGATAAGGCGGCGGAGAAATGGGCTCTATCTCCTACTTCCTTTGTGCCCTCCCTCCAATCTCCCCCCCCCCCCCCCCCCTCTCTCTCCTTCTCTGTCTCTCTCCGACTGACCCCCCCCCCCCCTCCTACCAGGATGATTATGTTACTTTCAACCGCGTGATGTATTCCGTTCACCAGATTATATTCTGTCATCTAAGTTAATTGAATTCTGTCCATCACATATAGATGTTTTCACATTTGCATAAAGGTTAGAGTGGTGAAGAGTGTCAAACTTCAATTTAGACAATGTCACTCAAATAAAAAATACTGGCCTCTCCCGAGGTGGGTGTTTACGGATTCTGTCTGAATTTAAATGGGTCCGTATTCACCCTCATATACATGTAAATATGAAAATGGCCGCATGGCTCTGTGATACGCGGTCGGCGGCGTGTGAATCCCATTCGATGATCTGCGCGTTCGCACGTGGTTTTATTGCGGGTGCGCGTGTGTCCACACGGTCACCCCCCCCCCCCACGGCAGGTCCGTGACACAGACGGTATGTGGGCTTCACCCTCCTCCTCGGGAAGCACTTCCTCCTACTCCCCTACTTATTGTCAAGTGCCTCTAACGTCCAGCCTACAACTGTCAGGTGGAAACAGAGGGCCGCGTGGCAGCAGCAGCAGTACGAAGGAGGGAGAGGACCTGCCCGAGCAGAAGGTGGGAATGCATCGACGCGCGTGGTTGGATATACATCCACGCGCTCTCGTTGCAGCCGCAAACCCGCACACTGACGCCCCTCCATGGAGATTCCAAGGCAGGCTTCTCCGTGGCAGGCAATCCGTTAAATGGCTACACGGCAGGCGGAGGGAAACGGAGCATAATAACATGTCAGAGGGGGGGGGGGGGATAACTTCTCTGACGGACTAGAAGACCCGAGGCCAATTCACATTTAATAAGTGTCCCGGAATATCCAATTATGTTTTGCTTTTGAGAATTGATTCACGTGTCTTTAGCGGGCAATTTTCACATTAGCCCCTTTTCAAATGAACATCTCGGAGGTCCATGTATCCCAGAAACCAGTCCGTGTCAGTTAGTCAATGGAGACGGACGGACGGATCAGAGTGCTTATCTCCTCCCATCGACTGTGAATGCCGGCTGAATCGAAGGTCAATATCCCCCCCCCCCCCCCCCCCGAGCAGGTGTCCGGAGGGTATGGATCGGCCCGGGCCTCGGACAGCGCCTCTGTCCGTCTTTGTAGGACGGGCTGGCCGGGGGGGGAGGGGGGGAGCAGTTTCAGACGTGGTGTCACAGCCGCATCGGAGCCGAACCGTTACCTGGACAAAACAGCCACCCATTATACTGCCTTCCACCCCCCCCCCCCCTCTTCTTTTCTTTTCTCTTCCCTCCGCCGTCCCCACCGAGTCCAGACGTGTCAGGCGGCGGGCTTTGTCTCGCCGAGTGACACGCGGCGGCGGGCGAGTTATCGGCGGAGGCTTGACTGGAAGGTCTGCAATCTCTTCTCGGGGAGCAGATGCAGCCACGTGGCTCGGGGGTGAACGGAAACTTCTTCCATTTTTTTTGGGGGGGGGGGGGGGTTGTAAATTTGAGAAAAACACAAATATATGGCAAAAGTACACAAGGTGAAAGCCTCTTTTCAATAGGCCATCTGTTTACCGCCATCCTCAAGGTTGTTCATTATCGATTACATCTCTATTTCCCCTCCCGGTGAGAAAAAAAAAACTAGATAAAGAACTATTTAGAAAAACTAAACTCAGGCAGAGTACAGCTCTATCTTGCCGCTTTTTCTCTTCCCCTGGTGTGCAGTGAATGCCGAGGTTTTTTTTTTTTCTTTCCTCGCTGGAGATGGACAGTGAAAGCCCGATAGGCCGTGAACGGGGCAGATGGCGCCCTGCTCTCGCCTCCGGGCTCCCAATGTTTGCGTTTGAGCTTAGCGCTCTGTTCAAACTCCAAAATCACACAAAAAGCTGGAGATAAAACAACATCAGCGCTCGTGTGGAGCCACACACGAGCGTATGCCCAATGTGTGCATGTGTGTGCATGTGTGTGCGTGTGTGCGCGTGCGTGCGTGTGTGTGTAGTGGAGGCCGTGGAGGTAGCGCTTGTATATTGAAGGGTCTTGTCCAGTGTGTCAGAGGGCCCTTTCGGCTACTCTCTTCTCAGACAAAGCTTTTGGTGAAGGGGCTCACTCCAGCAGGACATGGCTGCTGGGGGGGAGGTGTTGTGGGGGGGGGGGCGGGCAGGCAGCAGCAGCAACACTCCAGACCTACTCGCCTGCAGGAGGAGGCTATCCGAGTCCACTCCTCGGGCTGGCCGATACCCTCCCGACGCCAACACCCGCGGGGGGGGGGGGGGGGGGGGGGAGAGGAGGTCTGTGTCTGACCTTATCTCGCCGTCTGGCAACTCCCGCCGGTGAAAGGAAAAAAAAACAACAAGATTTTGTAAGAAAATCACAAAATTGGCAGCACTTAAATGTGTACGCGGCCCTGAAACTGGATATTATAAAGTGAGGAAACAATATTGGAAAAACATCGGTCTCCCAGAAATCAGCGCCGAGATTGAACCCGGGGAGCAATACGAGCAGACGGGATGTGATTTTTTTTTTAAACTTTTTGAATCAGACCTCACAAGTAATTCATATACTTTTCGGAGCGCGCTGGATAAAGAGAACACGCCCGCTGAGCATTACAGGGGAATGAATGGCTGGATTTATTTGTGTACGCATATCGGTAATGTTTTTGTGAGCTTTTTTTTTTTTTTTTTAATTCACGCAGGAAAAACTTGTGGGCTCACCCTTGGCTTTTATTTACATGGTCGCCATTCGTCTGCTCAACGGGAGAGCCTCGCGAGCTGTAGATGGGTCCATTCAGATGCTTACAAAGGCCCGCTTCAGCAGCTTTTTGTTGCCGTAACTACCTCTTTCTTCCTCACATTTCAAATATCTTTGGTTCAAACCTGGTGGCCTTGATGAACAAGGTTCTATGGAATCAATCATCTGCGTTCTCTTGGAAGATCTCAACGTGGTTTAATGTTGGCCTTGCCACATTGTCCTTTTGAGATGTAAACCTCATCCGACTTACGCCTGGGATCCAAGTTTCTTTTTCTCGGGGGTCTTTTAGTGCCGAGTGGATTTCAGAGCAGCCTCAATGTGTGTGGGGGGGGGCAGCGGGACACTAACTACAGACAAGCAAGGCTGAGGCATATTGTTCTCGGCTAATGAATGAGGCCATACCTCAAGTTTTTGTGACTCATTCGCCGCAGTCAAAGAAGAAAAAAAAACTCATCTTTAATACACATATTCAACCTTTTACCCCCAAAACTGAAATGAAAGACTTGCAGTTTATTATATAATTTGCATGACCAAGTGATGGGTGAGCTGTCAGCTGTATTTCTTTCTCTTTTTTCAGTGGGGGGGTGGGGGGGGTGTGGTCACGTGCAGCAGTGAGCGGTTGGACATATGTGCGAAGCCCCATCAGTGTCTACAACCTCTCCCAGCTTCAGTAAAACAGGCAACATCTGCCTCCCGTGTTTTTTTTTTTTTTGTTTTTTTTTATAGCTTCACAACATATGTCCCTTCTTTGGTGACAAAGCTGTCCGAGGCTCTCATGCTGTTTCCCGTGGCCTAGTCCAAACATACATCTTTAGATACCTGTCAGCCTTTATTATTCCGTCCTCTGCCGCTGCAGATAAGGGAAGTTAAAGTTTAATGAAATGCAGCCCGGGCCGCAGAGGCCCGGCTTTGATAATTTGTCACGGGGCGGGTGCTGGGAGCCCACCGCACCACTATGTAAACACGAAGGCAGTGGTCACGGCCATTACTTCTAAATGACGGCGCATGAACGAAGTGGGGAAATGTCACTCCGCGCCAGCCATTTTCCCGCTGGTCGCCTCGCGCCGCGCTTCCCCCCCCCCCCCCCCCCCCCCAACCCCCCGGTGAACCAAGATGGAGACAAATTCTAATAAAACGAGCGGCAATGTTTTCGCAGCAAATTACCCACACAGACTGGATCCAAACGCACTCATTTTCCGTCTGTATTTTCCCATTAAATTGATAGCCAGCATGTTTTCATCGGGCTGTGATCTGGGGCGGGCTCGGGCATCAGAACGAACCTGGTAGTTGTAGCTGTTGTGATTTCAAAGCCCCTGCAGCGGTGCTTCCCCCCCCCCACCCCACCCCTCCCACCCCGTACCCCGCTGGGGCCCCGGGAAGAAAAGACCTTTCCCCTGTCTCGCGCTTTAGGGCCACAGCAGTACTTACACTGTTGCCACCTATGTGACCCTACTGGTGAAGAGAGATAGGAAGCGGGATGCCTGCAGCGATGCTGGTCAAGGGGCTGTGATGCACTTTATGTCCGTGGACTGAAGAGTCACCACTGCCCTTTTAAGTATTTCACCTTTTCTCACCATTAGCTCTTTGTTTAACAGAGGTAAGTTACAAATGTCCATGATTTATCTCCATCGTCTATTATCGAAAACAGCAGTTGGGCCGTAGACCCCGATCAGCACAGTGTGTGACACGAGAGACGAGGACCGTCCCTCTGCACTGGTTTGTCCTGCATCACATCACCATTTTGAGCTCCATCTTAGCCTGGACTGCAGTCAACACACACACACACACACATGCACCTCTTCAGCAGCAGTTGATGTCTCAATACGGGCTGGATCTAATTTAGCTGATCCTCTGACATTTATCCTTTAGGTAAACTCTAGCCCTCCCCTTGCGGTCCCAGCAGCACCCGCGCCAGCAGAACGGCGCTGGCATATTTTAGAGCACCCCGCCTCACACCTCAAAGTGCCCTCGAGGGAGGGGGAGGAGGGGGGGGGCACGGTGTCTCCACTCCAGGTGGAGACTTAACTAGCACGCCCTCGGTGAGAGAGCCGGCCTTTTTATTTAGCGTTTCGCTGCAGCCATTTTTTAGGTGGCGCAGAAATAGATGGCCCGGCATCTACGCTGATGGCGACGCGAGCCAAACGGAGCTGACGCGCTCCGAGGTGGGCTTTGTGCGCGCGGGGGGGGGGGGGGGACCGGCAGGGGCCACAATCAGTGGCTCTGTGACGAGGGAGGTGGTGGTGGTGGCTGGCTGGAGGGAGGGAGGGAGGGAGGGGACAGACGGACAAGAGTGATAACAGATCGAGGGGCTCTGATAAACTCTCTCTCTAATGGTCCCCCCCCCCACCCGCCCCCCCTCTTTCACTGGCGGCGGATTAGAAACCCTGGATAAGGAGAAGCAAACACCGGCAGCTTCTCTGCGCAAGCAACCGAAAGAGGTGGAAGCCGAGGAAGATGGGAGAGAACGAGGGAGGTGAGACGGGAGGAGAGTGAAGGACAGGGGGGGGCGGGGGGGGGGGGGATATTCAAGGAGTGGCACTTACCCACAGCCATCCATCGTCTCTCCTCACAACCCCGACCCCGATCCCCCCCCCCCCCCCTCTCAGATCCTCCCCTGCTTCACTGCTGCTTCCTCGGGCCCCTTGACAACGGCTCACGGAGCGCCGCGGCTGCCCCCTGAGCCCCCGGAGCCGATGATGGGTTCAAGTGGCGGGTTTGCCGCGAGGTTGTCAGAACGCGGCCTAATTCTGTGTGGTTAGCGCGGCGGCGAGCGAGCCGCGACACGTCGCAGGACAGTGTAAACACGGATTAGGTTTTGACGTCTCAATCACAGCGTGGCAGGCTGACTGACAGGCTGCCGACGGCATGGCGCCCCCCACCCCCCCCCCCCCCACCGAGGTGGAAGTCCTCCTCTCGTGTTTTTTTTTTTTGGCACTGCGACAATCATTAGTCTTTTGAAAAAGCTTGATTAAATATGACATCATTTAAGAGTTTCACAGCCTTCAAAGCGGCACTTTGCTCGACTTGGGTCGTGTTTTTTTTTTTTTAAATGACAAATACTCGCTTTAACGCGTTGTTGGTTCTCCGTATTATTGTGCAATGCAATATTCTTTCTGAATTATGTTTAATTCTCCTTGCACGCGTAGCGTCTCTGATTATTGGCGGGCCTCCTGAGCACGCGGGGGCGGCTGAAACGGCGCTGATTTTTTACATAAACGCCGGATCCGCAGGATTGCACATAAATGCACCGTTGCAGCCTTTTGAATTAGTCTGACGCCGTTTGAATAGTGTGAGCGCATCTCCAAGCAAACCTTTGAATAAAATGAATACAAACTCCCTAAAAAACAAACAATACTACCCTGTTTACAGACTTATTTTTTTTAATGGATGGGGCGCTTCTGTTTGAATGTGCCCCCCCTCCCTAGTAAATTCCTTATGCAATAAACACAGTGCCACTACCAGCTTTAATTAACAGGCAGATTTACAGCAGTGACTACAGTGTGACCCTACTGAGCACGGGTAAAGAACCGGATATTTAGTAAGTGACATGCTGGGTTTTATTAAATATGCGTGGATAGAAACCCATGCAAGGTAACAATCCAACTGAGACCAAATAAAGAGGGATAATGTAACCATGCAAAATGAAAAGCAAATAATTATATCCAGCTTTAAAGCCTCTATCAGTGCATTTCCGTAGGAATAGATGGAAAATTGCACACTTGGTAATTTGCCCATTTGATTATGGCCGCTGAGTATGTGTGATTAAAACAGTGTAATTATATCTACTGTATTGCATTCATGCGCCGAACAAGACGTTGTTGATTGACTGGACACAAAACCATACACTGCAGTAAACTAATAGAATGTTCCATTTGCTTAATTGATCCATGTAAACGATTCACCGAGAGGAGCTGGAAGTTAAACTGCACACAGCTTTCACACTGCAAAAGAGGTTAAACTATAAAAAAATTTTTTTAAAAAGACTATTGACTCCCGCCATAATGCTGCTTTTAAAGCATTAAAGCACCACTCCAGACAGACAGCGGTAAGGCAAACCCGATCTTTTGTGAACCTCTTCCAGCTATATATATATATATATATATCAAAGATGGAATAACAGAAATGGCTCCACGCTGGTGGCCATCGTGTCGAACAGCAAGTCGGCACGAGACGACGTTCACGCTCTCCTGGGGAACGCCAGGCTCGTCTCACCCTCGCGTTCTGGTGTCAAGTGCCGCGGACGACGCGCCCCGATGGTCGTGCCTTCCGCCCCAGCCACGGTTTGTGAGTTCACGGAGGCCCGGCGTAACTGGCCCCGCCGACTTTCGCCTCCACGATCCGGTACCTCCTTGTATCTCGCCGCGAGGGCAAACAAACTTGCCGGTGAATAGCTGCCACGACTCGGGGGGGGGGGGGGGGGGAGGTGTACCCTCGTCAATCAGGTGGACGAGGGTACACCAGGCTGTGTTTAGAGAGCCCGGAGCTGAACTAATCCTGTGATTCTACAAACGCCCCGACCTGAGAGAAATCCAGTCTCACACCGCAGGAGGAAAGCAGGGGAATCTAATGACTCCAAAGCAGCCATGAAGTGTGAAATCGTACTCTTTTTTTTTTTTCCTCGGATGAGCCGGGGCTGCGTGCTGGTAACATTTGAAATGGTAGATAATCGTATTTATTGATTCGCTGAGTGGAGTCGTTAGCGTGTTAGAAAGTTGCACACCAGAAATATCAGCCGTTATTGTTGAGAGCAATGAGTAAAAAGGACGTCACTTAAAAACCCTAATAGCCAAATGAATGCAACTATTGTTGGATTTTTGAAGTCTTTCAACAGCTGCGTTGCCATCATCATACCAACGCATTACGCTGAACAAAAGAGCCCAAGACCAATTATTGAAAGATCCACAGGAACTAGCCAGCTAGCTAAACATCGTCAACTCCAGCCAAATTCCCAATCTTCCGCTATTAATTAAGCCATTTAATCATCCACCACACTAATTGCATAATTAAATCGCTGCCTCCTGGGTGCTACTGATGTGCAGTGGGTAATCTGGTGCAAAAAATACCACTCATCAACAATGTGGGCTGCTTGATAAGTGGAATGGACGGCTAAGACCGCAGCAAGGACAACGCTGTGGTCAGCGTTTCAACTAATATGACATGAACTGGATACGACATTAGAGAAGCTGTTGGGGAAGAGCTTGTGTTTATTGTCAGAGTAGAGCAGGATGTTGTCATACTGAAGCCTACTTGCTGCTGTAAAAGGAGCTATTCACATAAAAGTTATAGCCTTCAACTTGACATTATACATCTTTTGTAATTAAAGTAACCTTTAGCCGGGATGAACATCTCATTTTGAAATGTTTCTTACACGGTGACACAATGTTGATTATTACTTTTGAGAGTTTAAAAAAACAAGTAATAATCATGTGACTGTTCCAAGTTTCAAAATTTGAAAACTACAAAATAATTTGAAGAAGGAAAAAAACGTAATACGAAAATGGGAGGGAAGGCATCGTCCAAATGCAAAAACGTGCTGTACCCCTCGGATTTAGCACAATTGTGGTCAGTCGACACGAGTGTGACCAGCACAAACACCTTGTGTGTTGGCATTGTTGGGTCCGCTCGTCTCGGCACGAGACTCGGCGGCTCCGGCCAAGTGTTTAAATTCCTGAAGAGCCTCCAGAAGAAATTAGTATGTAATGGCCACCCTCCGCAAGAAGAAAGGCCCATTATGGCTTTCCACTGACTGTACTTGGCTCTCATTTGTGAGCTAAATGGATGCGCGTGAAGGTGAGAGTTCACTAGCCATTCAAGTATTTGGCTTTAACTGGCTCCAGCACTCTTGCTTTAATTCAAGCAGAAGGACAAGTATGAATAATCGCTCTGGATAAGACTCATCACGACCAGCGGCTCGGGCCCCATCGTCGCCCCCCCCCCACGCCACCCCACCCGTCGTGCCCCCAAAATGTCTGCAGAATCCTAATGACGAAACACCATTTACATCATGCCTTTTAATTTGCAATTTGCCAGCTTTTGTTGGGTCCTATCTGATTTCGGTCTGTTAGACGCTCACTGTGTTATTTTGATGCAAATTTTCCTCCCAGCTCAACTGGTTCTAATTTCACATTTGTTTATCAGAGCTAGAGGAAATAGCTAGGGAGAGACGGGTAACTCTAATCAATATAAAATATAAAATGATTACTAATCCGCGTGGGCTGGCAGGGAAGTGAGTCTTGGTGGCATGCGACGGGCCCATGCGGTGTCACAGACACAAAGAGACCACACCCAGCTGACACGGGGGATGAGTTGTTTTAAAAAAAAAAAAACAGAAGAAGAAGAAATGCCTTTCGTTGGACCCGGACGAAGGAGTGACCGGTTTATTTAAATACACAGGAGTGTACAGCCAAAACTGCTAATTCAAAGCCCCGAGGGGGATCATCTCACGTAATATATGCACAGGCTAATTTATTACACCACGACTAATTTCCATTGCTTGTGCTTGGAGTTGCCTTGCTCATTAAGGCATGTTTTTTTTCTTCTTTAAACCATTTTTTTTTCTCCCCTGATTCATAATTGCACATCTACATTCAGGGGCAGCATCTTTGCAAATGAGATGAGGCCTTGCCATTTGGCATCCACTGCCCCCCCCCCCCACACACACACACCCAGGTGAGCCCGCAGCTCCGTTTCCCTCCACGAACCCCCCCCCCCCCCCCAAAAATCAGAGGCTTAGATCTTTGATGGGCTCTGGCCCCAGAACTGCCATGACCATCTCAGAAATATCAGATAGGCTGGCGTGTAATTAGACTTGGGACTTTAATTAGGAAAAGTTAACTGTTAGATGAAAGCTGTCACATCTGTGATGGTACTGCTGGTTCAGTGGATGGATCCCAGGGGGGGTCTGCATCAAAAGGCCCTTCCCCGCTGAGCAGGCCCACTCTAGCATGTTCTCATGCGCCAAATCAGGCCCTCTGAGTGGCAGCGGATGTGAGGGGATGGAAATAAACAGAGGCGCATTACACAAGTTAACTGCGAAGGAGAGGCGAAGAAGAAGAGGAGGAGGAGAAGGAAGAAAGAAAAAGGGAAAGGAGGAAAAAGAGAGGAGGGAAGAAAGGGAAAAAATATCGCAGAGCCCCTTTTTCTTTTTTTTTTTGGAATGTGTGTGTCTCGTTAAACGGAGAACACAGCGCAGACACAAAGGGATCTGAGGGAAAACCATGTCGCTTAACAAGACATCACTGGCTCATCATTAGCAATTTGTCGAGGGCATAATTTTCCCCGGCCCCTTGCATAATAGGTGCCCTGGGATATCGCTCGGCGCTTTTGTGCGCCCTCATTTGGCGATTTATTTACTTGGCCTCTGTCACAAAAGAGATCTGGCCACCCCCGAGCGAGAGCCAAGATAACGCCGTCATGGCTGCACATCACAGCCCTGTTAAGCCGGAGCTCCTTTAATTGACTCCCCGAGCTCATCGCCTGACCTGTCGCCTCGCCGATCCCACCCCGTCCAATGAGAGGCCTCGCCTTCGCCTCGCGGGGGGGGGGGGGGGGGTGTGTGCAAAAAAAAAACACAGCGGTGTGAGTTTTTTTGTTTTTCTTCGGTTGTTTGTTGGTTGTGTTTATTGCATCCTTCTCTGGATTTTAAGGTGCTTAAAGGATGGAACTGTCTACTTTCTTTGTTGTGCTCTCTCTCTCTCTCTTTCTCTCTCTCTCTCTCTCTCTCTCTGCTGGAAAGAAAAGACAACAGCTGCAAACGGCTGCAGCAGTGTTGAATATGTTGAAGCGGCTTTGACGGATATCACCGCCATTAATCACAGAAGCGCGCGCACAGCGAAAAAACCTTATAATTTCATTGTGTACGTTTCCTGTTTACCGACCCCCCCCCCCCCCCCCCCCCCCCCACCACCACCACAGATGGTACTGCCAGCCCGCCGCGGATGGAGCTCTCGCGCCGTTTGTTCCCGTCGCCCCCGCTCTCTGTGGCTCTTTTGTGACAGTATAGACACAGAGCTGTCATTTACATTCAATGGCCACATACACTGGGGATGGATGACTCGAGCCATGGCAACGACGAAAGCTATTTCGAAAGACGGGGGGGGGGGGGAAAGAAGAAGAAGAAGAAAAAGCAGTTTTTCCCCGGAAACGGAAAGAAATTGATGACGCTGGCCCTGGCTGACGGATTGCCTCGGGTATGATCGTGTGCACGCACCATCTGAGGAGCGCCCGACTTCCTGCGGATCGCCCCCCCCTGCCCCTTTTTCCGCTCATCGCTCTTTTTGAATGGCACCATTCAGTGTAACTGTAAGGCCATTGTCTGTGTGGCAGAGGAAATGAAAATATAGCATTTGACCTTTGTATTGTAGGAACAACGGCTAGAAAGGCATCAGTATTCTTTCATCCAAAGCGACTTACATTGCATCATAACCCATGCCTTACATTTTGCCTGGGGAGCAATTAGGGGTCAGGTGTCTTGCTCGGGGGCACTTCGACATGGCACGTGTGGGGCAGCCGCGTTTCGGGCCGCCATCCTTGCGGCTCCTAGCGCACCGCGCTACTCCAACGCGCCGCCATCGCCACCATCGCCCTCAAAAAGCGGGTTGAAGCTGTCAAGTCTCAGACGTTTTAGGGACATTACAAGTAGAGTTGAAGACATTGACAATTCACAGCTACTTGAGTATCATTTTGAAAGTGTGATTTCTTATTGAATGAATAACTAGAACCAAACATCACCATATGAGTAGCTAGTAGAACTTCCTCTGAAAAGTACAGGTTGGCAACATTAAATAGACGAGCATTAAGGTTCCTGAGGGATTCTGTTCAAAACAAAACCGTTTAACTGGACGTCGACTCAACGCAACGTGGCGACTACAAAAAGATCACAACAGTTCAGCGGATAATATTAAACCAAATCTCCCATACTCGGTGCATATGTAATAATAATAATAATACATAACTTTCACGGTGAGTGTCGAGTGGCCTCCTCACTCCTCTCCTCTCATAATTGTTTAAGCCGTCGAGACTGAACGGCTTTAATGTATTCCGTCCATAGCGTAGCTCGAATTTTAGCATGAACTCATCAGGCTCCAAGCCTTCACGGCGTGAAGTGCACTAAATGTGGCGTGCCCCCCCCCCCCCCCCCCCCCACTCCGTGACTGCTGCTTTTGACGCGAGATCGCGCTTTTTTTTTCTCCGCGGGACCAAGCCAGAGGAGATAGTGAAATCGATTTCCACATTGTGTTTCACACCCTTTCATCCGGCGCGGCCCTCGTGGCTGCAATGCTTGTGATTTCAAAAGCACTTAACATACGCCAGCCCCTTTTGTTCAAGAAGCAAACTACTTCTGAAGAGACATCAATGCAAATAAAACCAACAAGCAGAGAGCGAAGGGAAACTCAAGCTGAAGAACAACCAAATTACCCGTAGTTAATACGTCTTCATTACAATCTCTCTTTCTCTCTCTCCATCTCTCTCTCTCTCTTTCTCTCTCTCTCTCTCTCTCTCTCGGCACTAATGATTTTGTGGGTATTAAAGAGGCACCCACTGCTGTCACTCTGGATATGAAACAAGAAAACAGATTATTGTCGAGATCACCCACTGTGAACACCCAAATGATACTTAAAAAATAATGATGTTCTTAACCGTGCTCATTAACAGCACAGCGCACTGGAAGAACAATACTCTCCTCCAGGAAAGCCAAACAGATTTTAAATTAGAGCATAAAGCAGAGAGGCAATCAGTTTGGGGAAAGAAAAAAAAACACACACACACACACCGAGGATGGCGACAAAGCAGACGCTGTGGTGATACTCCGTCCCCACGCATCGAGGATTTGTGGGCGCCGTCAGTGGTTTAAAGGGGCCGCGGCTGTGGGTGTAAACTCTGCATCTTCTGTGTTTCTTAATTGCTGCGAAGACGCGTGAGAGAGAGAGAGAGAGAGAGAGAGAGAGAGAGAGCATATGATCCTGCACGGTGACTCGCTGCGGCAAACGTCCACGCGTAGTTTTTCCCCTCCAAACGTGCTCGCCGTACTTTGTACTAATATTATATTACCGTCTAATTGAAGCTCTTCCTGCTGGAACAATTGGCGGCGTACCTTAAGTGCCCCGAAAGAATTCATTTCATTTGTTAAATTTCAAACCTTAAGTTTTGAAGGGGGAGGGGGAGGGTGGGGGGGGGAAGAGTTGCCAGCGACTGAGCTGAAGCCTTATTTCCATTAACGATTCAAATGAGGGGGGGGGGGGGGGGGGGGGGGCTATAAACAGACAGTAAAGGAAGTCCAATGTTCCATAATTCAACCCTTGTAATGGCGTACTTTGCTGAATGGGACAACCAGGGACACAGTGGGATTGTTCAGTTCTCGCCAAGCCCCAAACGATTCTTTGTCAGCCGGGCATAAATAACATAGTGTTGATTGTTCTGTCAAAGTTAATCTGACAGCTCGGGGAAGCAGTCATTTATCTAATGACAGAGTTTCTATGACGACAATCGATCCTCCTGCAGTGTGTGTTTGTGTGTGTGTGTGTGTGTGTGTTTGTGTGTCTGTGTGCGCCATTGTCTGAGGTGTTAAAAACACATTCGGGAACAGCGGGCGAAAATGCTTTGTCTTAATTGTCTTTAAAGGTATTCAGTTATTACATTCCTGAGCTACCACAACGTTTCAGAGTGCCTTCCGTGTTTTTCCAAGGTTTTTTAGTTTTATTTTCTTCACACTACCACAAGCACGTCTGGTGTCGACCTGTGATTTCATTGCGATATCATTTATTGTCTCGCATTGAGGGAAATGAACACTTATTACTGTCATTCGAGTGTAGAAAACCTGTTTGTTAGAACGTCCAACATTGAAACTGATTTATTTCTAAAGCAAACATCAAGATGATTGAACTATATTTATTTTTTGGGTCGGGGGTCTCGTGAAGTCAATCATCGTAAAAGCCCCAAAACAATTCTTTTACACCACCATTGTGATATTTTATATCTTCTCTTTTGTCAGATGTGCTCCCTTTTTGAGTCCTTCTCTCTCCACTTCCTCAGAAGAGAGAAAAGGCGCGGGGTCGGCGGGTTGCGTGCCGCCACCGAGAGCGGATTTATTCATTTAAACAGCTCGCATTATATTTCAGTACTCGTCTGTGTGCGGAGCGAGAGAGATCTCCACTCTCGGACTCTCCAAAACACTTAGCTAAACTCTCGCCGTCACGTTCCTCGCCTGCCCCCCCCCCCCCCCCCGGCAGGCTAGGTCACCGCCTGACGGCTGACGCGTGACCTTGATGCGTCATGGAACGGCCTCCGTGGTTCCAGGTAGCGGGCGGCTGGCAGAGAGAGAGAACGGATTCGGGTGTCCCTGGGAGGGGCGTCCTTGGCCGCCGCCGCTCGGCCCCCGGAGGAAATGAATGGCAGCTAGAGGAGGCACGCGTGCCTTTATGATGATATACGTCCCCCATAATGAAATGCATTAGTATTACGTGAATGCTGCACGGGGCCAAATGCATTTTGGATTATAATGAGTTGAAGGACATTGTGGAGCACTGAATGACCCAGTATCATTTGGTAATAGCTAGCAGAGGAGAAATTGAAGTATATTTTCTTGGCAGAAGTCTGGGTGCATCTGCTTAGCTCTGTCAGTACTTTTATCATCCTATTACTCGGAGCAACATTCAGCGTATTTAAATTCAAAAACTGTTGCCACTTGCTTCCTTTCCCCATGAAGGAAATTAAGAAAGACTTGCTATCTGCGTCGGCTTTCCCTAATGTCCAAGTGTCCCGATACCTTGACAGAAGGTGTCAAATTGGGTACGTGCAAGAAGAAGGGTTGGGGAGAAGAAAAAAAGAAAAGAATAATCTTAAGGCGGAACCTTGACAAATATCATCCATAACATTAAAATGGCCCCTATTGTCATTACGGCCAGTGAGATTAAATTCATCTCACCAGACGCAAGTATGACTGCTTCCTCAATCGGCTGATGCCAAGCGGCAAACCAAGAAGATTAGCAGGCCACTGATATCATTATTTCCGCCTATCAGGGATTTAGCAGTGAGGCAATTGTAATTTCTAGGCTTATTAGTTCACACTCGGAGCGGAGGGAGATAGTGACGGCCGCGGCAGCCCTCGCAGCCGGCATGCCCCGGCAGCGAGGGCTGCCGGGGCATGCCGGCTGCGAGGGCTGCCGGGGTGACGCCGACCGGACGCTCCGCTGTGCCTCCGTCCACGTCATCCCTGCCTGCTGGAGGCCAAACTCACAACACAAAGAGGTCCTCAGCAACCATCACAACGAACCCACACACATTTGCATTTTTTTTAGTTTTTTTTTTTTTTTAAAAAGAGTGGTCGCTGGGAAAATAAAAATAAATAAATGAGGGAAGCGGAACTGAAGAGGAGCGGTAAAGGGGTTGTTTTTTTTCAGCACACACACACACACACACACATACATCAAGTGTATTTTAAAGTTGTGTGGAGAAGTGGCGCAGCAATCTTGAGGGTGGCAGGCAGGCAGGCAGGCAGGCAGGCAGGCAGATCCTCTTGGCAATTCGAGACATCTGCCTCTCCTGCCCGGGCCGCCGGTGCCAACGCCGGCCCCCTGGAGAGAGAGAGCGCCGCTTCCAGCACACTGAAGCCCAGAAGTGTTTGTCTAGCCTAATAAATATTGCCTAGCGCTTCCTCTTAATCTCATTAATGTTTGTGCATGTCTGTTGGTGGCTGCAGATATAAACAAGGGATGAACATTAAGCCCTTTTAAAAAAAAAAAAAAAATAGGGAGGAGGAGGAGAGGAAAAAAGGCCGGGCCGTCATCCCTCTCTCCCTCCTCCCCGGATACACAACTTGGTTCGGCATCCTTTTAAGCCAGCGAGACACCAAGCGACTGAAAGACTTAAAGCACACAGGCGTCACTATCTGCCCCCGAACACCTGAGTTCATCCCCCAGTTTGGTTTGTCCCTGTAAATGCCGCCATGGGACCGGGAGGCTGTCGTATTTGGGCCAGATGAAGATGTCTGCCGCTTCTGTTTGGCAACATGTCTCCTTAATTATGCCTAATTTGTAGACCTAACAGCCGCTTATCACCCCCACTGTCTGTGACAGCTTAATAATCTCTAACCTTTGTGTGTGTGTGTGTGTGTGTGTGTGCGGGTAAGAGAGAGAGCCGGGGAGCGTGACCAGGACCTTAATATGATTTGTGTGTTTTGGCGTCATGGTTTAACAGTTTTAAAAGCCAGCCCTGGTGATAAGTATCATATTATTACGGAGTTACATATTTGACTTTATTTTTTTCCTCAAAGGAACCCACGTTGTGACCAATTGTATTACAATGGCGGCGTTAATCAGGGTCTCCCGGGAGGAAGGGGAAAGGTGATTTGCATTTGCAGCAGCTGACGGCTCTCTGTTAATATCCCTGTGTGCATAGTGGACTCCCGGCGTACACTCCACAGAAGCACGCCGGCAAGTAGAGGGAAAGCCACCTAAAGGATTTTGAGCACCGTCCTCCGACTTTAAAAAAAAAAAAAAAAAAACGGCATTGTGGGTACAAATGATGACAAACAATCAAAAGGGGCCCTGCTGATTGGTTTAAAAATTATCAGCGTGGTGTTTTTCTTCTCTCCTCTCTCGATGCGTTCCTTCTTTCTACGCCGTTTCTAGTGTGATTTTGTGTGTGTGTGTGTGTGTGTGTGCGTGTCTAACATAAGGAGGGGGTATGGGAATGGAAGTAGAGGTGGGCGAGAGGGCCCTGATGGCCCTGCAATGAAATCTGCTTGCCTCTACCAGCTGCAATTATCATTAAGCCTCCGATGGAACCGGTCCACTCCAGAGACACCTAAAAGCCGCCGTAGACCCACACATAATATTGTATTAAATGGGACCAAAAAAATCAATACACAATGCAAATGAAAAGCAGGGGAGTAGGATCCACTCAGTATGCATATTTCCTGTCAAGTACACTTTCTGACCCGCTGAACGCCGTTCGCGGCGGAACTCAGTACTTTTGAAAATTACTGATGATCTGTTGTTATGAGCCGCTATCTGCCCGCCTGGCACTATTTGTGATACGCTTGTCTGGCGGCGTGTGCCGACAGAAAAAAAAAAGAAAAGAAAAAAAACCTGCCCGCTTCCTCGCCGAATTGAAAGAGTTTGCCCGTGAACTGAGGAGAATGCGCAGCTTATGTCTGTTTTTGTACACAGTAAATGGAAAATGTTGATAAATACCTCCTCCTATGAAGCACTTGTTTTGTGGCGGGCTGTGTGCGGCGCACAACGGCACAAGAGAGCTAATTATGAGAAGGATGAGCCGGGGTGAGGGGCAGGGTGGGCAGCTACTTATTTCCCTGCCTTTCTTTCCATTGTATGGCACATATTGTATCTGGGATGCAAACATTGCATTTGTGTGTGTGTGTGTGTGTGTGTGTGTGTGTGTGTGTGTGTGGGAGTGGAGAAACGCTCTCAGCTTGGAGGGAGGAAGTGTCTGAATGCATGTGTTCCGTCAGTGCAAACAGATAAGTGCTTATCATGTACCTGGAGCCAGGAGGTCACGTCCAATGCAGCCGAGCAATTCCTCTCCGAGCTCACTTCCCCTGGTTGGATTTGCAATCTTAACTGGTGGCCCCCCCCCCCGTCTATTGTGAGCTGGGGCACAAGGTATTCTCTCAGAGGCCCACAGAGGAGATCCGTCCTCTCTCTCTCTCTCTCTCTCTCTGTCTCTCTCTCTTTTACTCACTCACACGTATTATTTTAGACACATTTTATTTGATTTACCGGAGTCATTTTCAGTTATTACAATTTCATATCGTACTGTGCCGCCTGCCGCTTGTTCCAGAGGAAGTAACGGTAATGTTTTCCTCGGTGGACTATGTGGGATCTGTATTAAACGGGTCGTTTAAAAAAATATATATTTTAAAGGTACTCTGAGAGATGATGCATGGTTCAAAAATTGCATGCGTTTGTTTTTGTCTTTTTTTAAACAATGTAGAAGTGATTTCAATTTTGAAACTAGGACTCTTCCCACTAAAGTCATTAATTTACTTTGTACTTATTTATTTATTTGTTTATTGTTAATAAAATACAAGAAAATGAAACGCCAACATGGATTTTGTAGCGTGACATTTTCCAGTGCATTCATCATTTCATCCATTAATTATAAAAATAAATGACTGGTTTGAAATGAAAGACAACCTGTGCAAAATTGTTAATATTAATTCCACCCTAATAGTACCAGTACGTTAAAACAACCTCAAATGCACACTTTCCTTTTCTCTTAGCTCATGTCACAACCTCAGACACCCAGTAACCTTACATAAAAATATCAATGGTAAGTGGCAGCATTTTATAGCACATCAGTGTCATGATCTCAGAGCGGAGATGAGCGCCCACCTCACGGGCTCAGAACTCGGGACTCGGCACAAGAACCATGTCGCTCACACTCACTGATGTGCTCTTTCGATTGCTCTTCCCCTCTTTCTCCCACTTTCCTTCATTTTGTTTCATTTTTTTTTTTTATTCGACTGCACCTCAGCGCCGGAGACCATTTGCGAATTTCTTTTAGGTCAATGGTTATGACGTGAACGTGAACTCATTACAAGAAAAGGTCGGACGCATACATAAATGTATACGGGGGGGGGGGGGGTGGCGCGGGGGGGCGGGGATGCGTCTGAGGATGCTTAGAGGACCGCAGGAGGAGAGAAGGGCAGACCTCACAGGAGGTTCACAGCCAGCCGGCTGTCTGTCTCGACCCGGCCGCCAATCCCCGCGTCGCACCTTTGCCGATTATGCACACTTGCCCCAGACCCGCGCCGGAGATGCTCCACTGGGGAGGGGGGGGGGGGGGGCGAAGAGAGGCCCGAGGAAGCAGGGGTTTCACGCGTTTTTTGCGCCGTGTCTAAATAATGATGTCGCAGCCGTGGACACAGGGGTGGCCCGGCTATTCCCATCGGAGCTTTTCTGTTTCACGGCCCGCCGCCTCTCCGGGTTGAGGCTGCCTGTCTCTAATGACCCATGTCAGGGACGGTGCCCGGCGCTGCCCGGAATGACACATCATACCTCATCACTTTAGACCCCCACACTGACAATTATAATCACATGTATGGCTTCGGGGCTGCCAGACCAGGCCACTGGTATGACGAATTGATATGGTGATGAGAGTGGCGGCGGTGGGAGACGGAGGGCGGGGGGAGGGGGGGGGGGGTTTCGGGGAGCGGGCACCGGGCGCCGCGATGAGCGATGGCTGAAGGCACCTAGTGAGGGATTGCAGTATCAGTGGTGCCTACACAGGGGCTCATTCTTCACGCAAGTTATTGTTCATTCACACCCTTGCCCCTTAAAGAGTCATATCCTGCCCTGTTTGGCTAAAGAACACTTTCTGTCTGTATGGGCCCTGTCACTCCCCTCTTGTTTCCTACAATGGGGGTGGTGGTGGTGGTGGTGGGGGGGGGGGGGGGCGGGGGGTTTAAGCTGCCACACTAGATGTGTAAAGCCCTTCCCTTTTCTGATGGGGCGAGGGGCAAGGACCACCAGCATGCTCGGCCCCTCTGCCCCACGAAGGACCCAGAACAAAAGTGCATTGAGAGCCCCCCCCCCCCCACCCCCCACCCTCCGCCCCCTCTCCCTCCTGGTTTTTGTTCCTCGACCTCGATGTCGGTGTACCAACGCTCACGAGGCACCGGACCCACTTCCTGCGCCTCCCTTTGCTGTACATTTATTACCCCGTTCTGCCAATAACGCGTCCTTCACGCTGCAGGATGGATGTTTGCTGAATGAGTTGACCTTGTGTATATTTGACAGGGACTATTAGTGGTCCGCCTCTTTGAGCCTGTTTTGGCACAAAGGGGCTTTTTGTTCCCCCATTTTCTGGGTCTCCTCCTTGTGTTCTTCCTCTTGTCCCTTTGTGTCCTGCTCTAAGATTAAAAAAAAGGAGAAACCTTTAGAGCAGGCTTTTAAATTAATTGTCTTTTAAAAAAAAAATTTACTCAATTCTTCTACATTATTTTTATACTTCCTCAAAATATCCCACTAGTCCCGGCCCCCCTAGTTTCCATCCGCCCCCAGCCTCCATGCCCCAGCCCTGCCTGTCCTGCAGCAGATTTAGCTTTTGTTGGCTAGTGTTAATAGGATTAAAATGGGTTACTAGCTCAATCACAGAGAGCTTCAAACCACCCCTAAATGTAAGTGTCTCATGGGGGTCGAGGGACATTGTGGTTCTGTCCCCCCCCTCCCTCTGGCAGTCCTCCTGATCGGAGGAGAGACCCCAGGCCCGATGGGGGTGGCGGAGGTTTGGCCTCCAGGAAAATCCGCAGGATTATGTCAGCACTCATTACAATGTACACAAAGACCATAGGATCAGTGGGAGCACAAACGGAGCAGTTAAGTCAAATAGGGTGGGCCAGGGGATTCTGCGCTTCCACCCTGACATTGATTAGCCTTTGTGCTCCGGGACTCCCCACATTCAGGCTGCTGCAGCCGCCGGGTTGCCGATAGGCAATGTCTACGCTGGGCGAGCTTTTAATCTGGCTGGAATCTACGTTTTTAAGGCTTAGATTTCGGTTCGGAACTCCCTAGATAGTCGGTCACCGCGAGCCTCGAAATGTAGCCCCACATGTCCGTCACAGATTTTTATTTTTATTTTTTTTAGTGAGCCGGCCACGATAAAAAAAGCAAGCCTTAGCGGAGTGGATATTGTGGGTTTAGTGCACCGGGCCCAGCAGCCATGCATAATTAGACAGTGGGTGAGAATAGTAGGGAATCCATTGTGATGATGTGAGGTCACATCGCTCTCGAACATCCATGATAATGACCGTATCCGATGAAGTTGTATCCATTAGGCACGCTGAAGTGTCCAGGACCCCATTCGCACAGCCTCGAGACTCGCACATGAACACACACACACACACACACACACACACGCAGGCACGCATGTAACTCATTTGCATAGCGCTTAAACAAAAGTGAAAGAGAGAAAAAAAAAAAACATAATTAAAAAAAAAAAAAAAAACACAATGAACAGCACGACAGGATTAATGTTTTGCTTCTCATTAAAACACCACAGAGGCATTTTGGGTGGAGCGTGTGCGTGACCACTACAGTGTCACCCTCCAAGGCTGGAAAACGTGAGGGGTGGCAGCAATTGATGTTTGTGTTCATTTGAACAGGCACTCAGGGGCAGTGTTCCACCCTACGTTCAGCATGCTCATAGGTGACGATAGCGCACTCACACACCCATACGCACTTGAAGACAGATAAATAAGTGTTGTACGCATGTACACACACACACACACACACACACACTCGCCGTCTTCTACCGTGCACAAATGCCTATGTCGTTCGGCGTGCACACTTGTGTTAAGCTATGCAAACCAACACCATTCACACTACACAAGTGCTTGTGCATGCTAAAAAGGGCTGAGCAGTGTGTGTGTGTGTGTGTGTGTTTGTCCACACTCATTACAACAAAAATACGCACCGAAACTGAATCTATTGGATTCATTTTACTGACCAGCAAAGAATTCAATCTGCATGATGCTCCACGTCCAGATGTGGTGGTGCCAATATGTGGCCAGGCTGAACAGCAGGAAGCGGTAGGAGGGATTTGTTTTTTTTCATTTGTGCTGCATCAGGTCAGAAAACAATGCACTTGGTCAACACTGATTCCTGTTAAAGTAGCTTCTCAGAAAAAATTGCCGAGGTCCTTTAAGAATATTACAGCCATATGGGTTTTCCCTCCGCACACATCTGTTTATTTATTTACCTAGATTAGATCATAAAATCACTAAATTACCCTAAAATTGCTTTTTTGAGAATGCACACATTATATTTATATATATATATGTGTGCATATATACTTTGCCTCTATCCCTTCCCTGTCAGCGTATTCATAAATGTTGCTGGAAAATTTCTTATTCGAGCAATCCTCCAGATAGCCAGAGCCCATTTCCATAGCTTTAAATAATGTCAATCTGGGCCAACCCTGGATTGAAGCTCCTGAGCCGGAAGGCACAATTTCTCCTTTGCCTACAGTCTGATAATTTTTGGAGCTATTGGCAACTTGGGAATTTTGCAGCCTTATCACTTGGGCTCAGCGAAGTTCACTGCCACTAATCGGTGCAGGGATCACTCATTCAAGGATTGCATGATCATGTTTTTTTTTTTCTTCTTTTTTTCAGGCCAGTGACAGCTGTCTGCACCGGGGGGCATTAGCAATGCAGATGAACCAGCCTAATAGGTTAATGCGTAACACACGAAAATTAGGTTTAATCCCCAGGCGAAATAATCTAACATTTCCAAATTCCTTGATGTGGGAATAGAGACATCGCCTGTGACTCCATTAGGTGCAATGCGGATCAAAGCAAATTTACCTAGAGCATGTGCCCTCGATCCCCAGCACGCAGGCGTGTGTGTGTGTGTGTGTGTGTGTGTGTGTGTGTGTGACAGTGAGGGATATGGCAGTGCGCCTGTCCTCATAATGCTGCAGGCAAACCCGGGGCGGCAATAACATCCTCATGACAGGACCTCTGCCTGCATATTTATTCCCTTTGCTTACCTCGCCGCTCAAATAATGTCAATGCACACATGCACACGGACGTGCACACCCCGAGGAGCGCGCACGCGTTGGGAAACCAACAGCCTCGGCGGCGGAACCTGCAGCGAGGCGATAAAGCGAGGCGGTGTGAGCAGCCTCCGTCACAGCGGCAGTGGTTTTCAGCCTAATTGGAACTAAGTACCAGACACACGCGGGAGCAAATATATGTGGCGATTTATATGCACGCGGTCGGGTCGGCATACATTTCTTATTCAAATCCAAATTGAATGAGGGTCGGCCCGAAATGATTCCAAATGCGGCGTTAATGTTGGATTCTATCGCGCATCGTGCACCACGATTACTCATAACAAGCTCCTGCCATGTGTACATCGTCGGGCCGCACGCGGTGCACTGTAATGGAAATGGGGCGACGCGGGTCGTGCATGCGTGCGCACGCCTGTGCGCGTACGTGCGCGGGTATGTGTGCGTATCATTAGCAGGGTGCAGCTGGCCATTAAGGGGGCGCTAGGGGTGGGTGTTGTTTTGCTCTTCTACTCACTGTATGCTCTAATGTTTTACCCCGACCACCGGCACTTTGTTAAGTGGACAAAAAAAAAAAGCATCTCCCCTCACAAAAGTTTGTGTGTGTCTGTGTGTGTGTGAGTGTGTGTTCTGAATTCTCAAAGCAGGTAGTGAGTAATGAAAGACACACTCTAAGCCTTCACGAATTGGCCACCGAGAGAGGAGGGAAGACTTCAGGAACAGGCACTGTTTGGGGGGGGGGGGAGTCAAAACGCACCAATTACTTTCCCAAGACAGTTACCCCTCTAAAAAAAAAGAAAAAAGGAAAGAACTGACAGTGAAATCACAAACTGAACAATCAGCTGCAACTAGCTATCAACAGTGGTATATGCAAAAATGCCAATTAAATGTGTTAGCATACGCACAGGGTTTTTTCCCCCCTTTTTTTGTATGATATCCCAACATCTGTGGCATTAGCCACGGCTCTCTTTATGTAAAATAGAGACAGGGAAATGAATACGCAATCTACCACTGTGTTTTCATCATTAGCGCGCTGCGACTCGCCTCCCGAGCCGCCCGAGTGGGGAGCGAGAGGAGCAGTTTGTGTGCCCCTCGCTTGCCAAATTAATTCTTGTCTTGACATCTTAATTCTCAGTTCTTGTGTGTGGTCAAATCAGCCTACTATAGAAAAGCAATCAAGCAATTATTCCCAAATTATATTTGCCCAACACACACTGATTGGTTATTCTTTTCTTATTGAGTAAGCTCATTAATTCTGAGCAGCTTGCTTGTTATGCCTCTGCCATTACTCCTTTCCCCCCTCTCATCCCCTCTCTCTCTGCTCTTCTCTCTCGCCCCCCTCTCCTCCCTCCTCTTCATCATGCACACTCACTCCCAGCTCTCACTCCCACTCTCCCCCTTGCACGCACTCCTCTCTCTCTCTCTCTCTCTCCGACAGATGCAGCCTATCTTCCAGCCCCAGCCTGCTGATGTTGTGGAGATGACATGCACTACAAAAGCCCCATGATCTGCGGCATTGTCTCGTCGGCCAATTACTATTCCCATCTCTGATTAACTTTGATGTGGAACCTAATGAGATAAGGCAGCTTATCAAGGCGGCAGCTGATAGCGGTCTCATTTGTTCCCGGGCCTGGCACAAGTGACACAATTTACGAAAAAAAACACACACACACACACACACACACACACACACACACACACACACACACACAACAACAACAACTAACGAGGAGGAGTTTGTTTGGGAGCTCGGGCGAAGGCGTTCATCTCGCAGGTTCATCGCCCCCCCCCCCCCGCCCGAAATGGCGCCCCGGCGTTCGAGACACTCCACACAGCGGGATGAGAGGCGGGCGAGTTTGCTCTCCTTCTCTCTCTGTCTCTTATCAGCTCCTTCCCCCCCCCCCACCCCCCCTCCCTTCTCCTGGCTCTAATGGTGCAGCTAATTGCTCAGGTTGTTTGGCTGGGAGGAACGGAGGAGTGGGAGCACAAAGCTGCTCCCTTTGCCTGATATCCAAAGGGGTGAAACCTCAATTTTCCACTTCTGCCATCTGTGTCTTTGGGTTTTTTTTTTTGTGTGGTTTCTATTTGTGTTTCATTCATTAATGCAATCAACAGCGAAACAGGCTCTGCTGCTTGTTGGATTCCTCCATAATGTATTTCAGTGGTTTCGAGGATTCTTGACACGATGCATATGTTTTTGTTTTTTAAAAATCTAAATGAGCAGGCCACAAATACAATACTTTAAAAAAAAAATGGAATCAATATCCCGTTGTTTCAATTGCGGCGGAGGTCAAAAATACTTTCTGTTCCGTGTTAAAATGAGATTGTGGCAGCTGCTCTGCTTTCTGTCCTTTTAAAATGCTTGTTCACATATATTCTTATCAACAACACCACTATATTGTAATGAAACAGTCCTTTAAAATAATACTTTTGTTGCGAAGCAGCCGCTGCACATGCTTGTAATGCGGTCGACGAAGGAGAAGGGGGGTGTGGGGTGTGGGGGCAACGAAGTGAATTGAACGGTGAATTCTCCTGCACGGACTGTGTGTGTGTGTGGAGAGGCAGGAAGTGTGCGCCTTTTGATTTGGAGTATAAAAGTAAATAATATTTGTACATCTAACACATACTCGAAGTGAATGAGCGGCCCCTGAATGTGTTTCTATGAGCAAGTGGAGAGCTCTACAGACTTTAAAGCTGGAGCCCAATTAAGCCTCGCCTCATCGGGAGAGGGAGAGGAGCTGAAAGCTGAATACATAAGATAATGCAGCCGCGCTGAAGCAGCCGGCTCGCTCACTGAAAAAATTAGAGAGGGGAAGGAGAAGAAAAAAAAAAAAAAATCTTGATAAAGGGAGAAGAAGAAGAAAAAGTAGGCGCAGACAGTGGGGGGAAGGCGAGGGAAAGAAGTTCCTTTGGGCCAATTTCCTTTGAAACTGGTTAACCAAATACAGCCATTCATATTCCGCACAATTAATAGTGTCTCTTTCTTGTTCAGACGGCACATCATAACGGGCAGAGGGGAAGAGAGAGGAGAGGATTTCTTTCTCCCTCCAAATTGTAGCCAATTTAAGGACAAAGCGAAACCCTCCAGTTCCCCAGAATAGGAGTCGCACGCATGAAAGAGGACCGACATCCAAATCTCATTCACGGACCCCATTTCCAAATGCTAATCATAATCTGCAGATGTTGGCCACTGATACATCCGTTTATTTATTTCTTTTGGAAGCACGGCCGTGCCCATTTGGACGGCCTGTGAAATTTGAAACAAAGAGGGGAAAATCCCTTCTTTTCGAGGTATGTTGAAGACCCACACACACACACACACACACACACACACACACACACACACAAAACGGTCAGAGATGCACAGTACGCCACATGCACCGAAGGAAAACACACGTTTGTTTCACTTATCTGTTTTTTTTTCTTCTTCCCATTCTCTCCGGGTCGTTTAAAGTACCTCAGATGTGTCATCAGACATTGGTTGAAAAGAAGGAGGGAAAGAAATACTTGACAGAAAGGCTCATAAAAAGAGGACACTCTGAATTTTTGACATTTTTTTGCACAGCTGCTTCAAAATGAGGAGATGGAGAAGCAACTCCAGGATTGGTTTTTGTTTATTTGCCGCCTTTTCTCCCCCCGATCCTCTTTCAGGGAGATGGAGGCCAGCACAAGGCCACAACTCACTCATCCTTCTATAGAGGGACTGTGAAAGAGAAAATAGATTTGGCTAAATTATTTCTGGGATCTGTTCTATTCAGCCAAACTCGAAAGAATAACCTTTCCTCCCCAACCCCCCCACCCCCCCATTTAGATACCAAACGGAAGGTGAAACTCAACCGCTCGCTTGGGTGGTATTAAATGTGCTGCTACTTTTGATGGGTAAATAGACACAAAAGTAACTGCCGCTGCTAACTAGTAATTTGATTTATTCAAATCAAGACAAAGGATTGCACGCCTCTAGTTTTTATTCCTCCATCTTTTTTTTCTTACTCCCGTCTGCCTGCTTTCGACCTTTTTAGTTTGTTGAGAAAAAATATACAGTTAAATGTCCTTGGTGAATAATGCATTAGAAAACATCCAATTTTATAGCCACCCACTCCCATTCAGGCATTTTCTATTTTACGTTCTAATCTAAATTGCGGATGCACGTGAAGAGCGCGTTGAGAAAATAGTGACCCCCCCCCCCCCCCCCCCCCCCTCGTCATGACTGCAGTCAAGCAGCCCTCCATCCTCTCTGATTGGCTACCTCTGCTTATGTAATAATTAATATTCACACTTCCCGTCATCCCGTGAGCTGCTGATGCGATGGAGCCCGTTTACTATTGATTGAGGTGGCACTAGACAAGACGCCGTCTAGATGCTTATTTCCCTTTGAGGACGTTCTCCGGACATTTCCGTCATCCCTCCCTATAAACAATCCACCCAGATGACAGCATGCCAGGTTCCGTTGGGAACAATCAGCACTCATGCCCCCTCTCCAGCGTGCCAGGCCAATCAAAAGGCAGGAGGAGACAAACGGAGACGTGCAGCTGTCCTCCGAACGAAGAAAAAAAAAAAAAGGAAGCACTTCCGGGGGGGGGGGCAGTGAGCAAGACCGGGGCCGCTGGGTGCACCCTAAATGGACCATTGTGCTCCCCCAGAAAAGAAACCTTTTGGGATCACACAGCACCCAATTGGGGGCCAAGTGACACTCTTCCACACCTACAAATCACACATTTACCTTCACCACCACCCCTCCCAGCCCCCCCCCCATCTCCCGCTCCCTTTATCCATTCACTCCCGCCTGCTCCTGGTCAATGAGAGATGGTTGTATTCTTCGGGGAGGAAGAAAAGAGTCTCCTCCTGCTACCAACGGGTGGAGCGGCTTCGGTATCTCCACCCACCCCCCTGCCCCCCCCCCCAGTCGGCGGCGGGCGGGCTCTGCACTTCCAGCCGTCAAAACACTCAACATGCCGCAGCAGTGGTGACTGAAAGGGGGGGGGGGGGGGTCTGCATTTTTAATATTCATATTCAGTGCACCAATTCATTAACATTCTATCGGAGCTCACAATAGCGACTGGAGAGGCTCTGACCCTGCAGTTCCCTGATCAAGGTCAGTAACTAAGAAAATAAAATCTGAATTGCATCCCGGCACACAATTGGATCCTCCAGACCTGATACATCCACGCTTGGGAAAATAAAATTAAACATCCCCCCCCCCACCCCCCGGTGCCCCTCCCCTCGCCACGCGATGAACGCATTCACTGTTCTCAATAAGGCCACTTTGGAATGAAGAGACTGCGCTTCGAAAGTAAAAATTATTATTTGGATCTCACAATACGAAAGGCAAATTCATCTCCAGCACAAGCGTCTCCTGTCATCGCTTTGTGAATGATGGATTTGTTAAAAGTTTTCTATTTAAGCCCCTGTCGTTGCCCATGTGTGCACACGCACACGCACACACACACACACACACACACGCACGCACGCACGCGCAGGTCTGTAAAGGCCCTCACAAAAAGCCACCCGGTTTCTTTTAGCTCACCCCAGCAGCTTCACAAGCCCGGGCCAACTATGCAGCGCATGGTGGTCTGTAAAAAAGGTCAGTCTTCCTATTTACATCCCGGCCTGCGCATATGGACACACACACAAACACACACAAACACACACACACACACACACACACACAAAAGTAGAGTCAAGAGAATAAATCCAGCCCGACCAGTCGATTATGTGATTGGGGGGGGCTGTAACAAAGGGTGAGCATGTTGCTAACACGTTCCCTGTCAGTAGAGGGGCTGTATGTGGGCAGACACAAAGGCTCATTAAAATACATACAGGGCCGGTGCCGCTCTGGTGGGTGGGAAAGATGCTCCATCAAGATGTCGTTACAACAAGGCCATCTCCACCCACTGGCATGTATCTCCCTTGCACTGTCCCCCACCCACCCACCCAACCTCCCATGCATGGACAGCACAATGGCCGGCTCCTTTATAGCCGGTGTGGGGCCGTTCCCTCCGTTCCCTGCGAGGTCGGGGGGCCTAATCCTCGGGGAGTTCTCACATTGTGTTTTAGCGGACTGGGGTCAAACTGTTTGAAATGAGGGGGGGGGGGGAGTGGGGGGGGGGTTTAGTTAAACATCTATTAAGCAGGCCAGTGTGTCGGGGTGCGCTTGATTTATGTGCAAAGCTGTTGTGCATCGCGCTGTATGTTGGGGCAAGTCCCGTTTGTGTCGGTGTGAGAAAAAAAAAAAAACACGGCATACGTCAACTTAAATAATACGCGTTGACCCCGAGGTTCCCTCGACACATGTTCACCTACACGTGCAATCTGTTTTTTCTTCAAGGGCAAGCGGAATAACTTACTTAGTCTTGTCATCTTCTCCCGCCATTGAGAGGCGCTGTGCCTGGGCGAAAAAAAAAAAAAAAAGAATTAAAGAATAAAAGTTGAAAGTAGCTGTGTTGTCAGCAGTGCCGCGTAGGCCAACTGCCCTGTTAGTGAGGCTGACATTCAAAGGGAGTCGGGAGGCGACAACAATCCCACGACCTCCTGCTGCGACAAGACATTTCGCTGGGTGGCCGAACCGCTTTGATACGGCTCTTGTGATCCTCGCTGGCGTGGCTTTGAGAAAAAGCAAAACACACGCAGCACAGAGTCCGGGCCATCACCATTACATACCATCTGAGCACACCGCTTTTTTTTTTTTTTTATATATATTCCAGAGTTTCCATTATTATTTTCTGAAGCGTCCCAATTTTTTTCCTCCGGCTGGGCATTAAGCGCGTGATTTCATGGAAATGTGGCTTGTTTCGGTGCCTTTTTGTTGCCATCTTCGTACCAATTTGAGGTTTCATCTCTTTTTTTTTTTTTACACATATGTATTACACGTTAGCTATACAGGTACATGAAAATATATTTCCACAGAAAAGACCACTTCATTGAAAGTGTCCTCTTTTCATAACCAAATAGAGAATAATTAAAACACAACAAGGTCCTCATGCTGCCCATTAATAGCAAGGCTGCCTCTATAATAGCGAAATGTCTCTGCGAGCAATAAGCAGTAATGCGGGTTAGTGAATATGCAACCCACTTTCAAGACTAAAGGCAAACAGGCTCCACTAATTATCGAGGCACTATGCAGTCATTTTTCTGAGCAGGGGTTACCGAATGGTTGCCTATTACTTCACTTTCCATGTACCAAATGCTTAAGATAATGACCAGTTACTAATTGGTGCTTACACCTTGTATCAGTTTGTGCCGAATATAATTGCAGCTATTATGGTACTAAATAATCATTGGAATTAGCATCTTTTAGCAAAAAAAAAAAAAAAAAAAGGTCCTAAATAGAAGTATGGCGTATTTTCCAGCGGCAGGTCTTAGTGTCGATGCACCACCGGTTGATTCGTCATTAGCTGGAGGGCTCAGGGCACAAGGAATGCCTTTCCAATCACGTTGTGGAGTCAGTGCATCTTCTGCACCAGCTAATGGAGGCACTGATGGAGGCCATTCCCATCTGTGTGCAGTCTTGCGTGTGTGTTCGGCCGTGTTTTACGTGCATAATGCGAGTGCGTGGGTTCATTGCCGCTTTGCGTGGCGCTCGCCACCGAGTGCACAGGCCAAAGAAGGGAGGTCTATATTCTATGCAGATCACGCTCGCCGTGCTTCAGCAGCTCCTCCTTTGTGTCGGCCCTTCCGTCAGCTGTTGACTTCCTAAGTGTCTCAGACAGCCGTGTTTCTGTCTGCGCCTCTGTCCGCTGCCTTGTCCCGCTCACATCTCTGAAGTCCGCTGACTGCTAATGGCCG